>NW_013669454.1:74186-93552 GCF_000517525.1 Limulus polyphemus
AAACAATTTGAGAGATTTCAGCCCCACCTCGTATGACAAACCCCACCATTCTAGTAACCCTTCTCTGATCCCTTTCCAACAATTAAATGTCTTTCCAAAGGTAAGGAGCCCAAGACTGAACACAATATTCCAAATGTGGTCTAACCAGTGACCTGTACAATGAAATTATAACCTCTTTAGATTTGTATTCAATATTTCTGTAGATACAATCTCAAATTGTACTTGCCCTACCATTAACAACAGTACACTGCTTACATTTATTATAATTAAAACCCATCTGCCATATATTTGACCAACTCACTAAATCCTTTTGTAAATCAGCAGCATCCTCTTAACATATAGTAACACCCAATATTTTAATGTCAACTACAAATTTAAGTAATGTATTGACCATTCCTTCATCTATGTCATTTAGAAGTAGATGGAAATATTTATCTGATAGTGCAGAGAAAACTTTTGGAAAGGACACAGGAGGATAACATTTATCATGAAAGTGTTCATGGGTATTGTAGCATGTTACAGTCTTATCTGGGGAGTGTAATAGAGTACAGTCATTGAAATTTCTAAGACAATTTTAATAGGGTCGGAGAATTAAATACAATTTTTTACACTAATTTTTAAATGAAACAAATCCTCTTCTTGGACTTTAATCATTTTGAAGGCATTAAAATATTTCCTTATTTTAAGTACATTATTTCATGTTTCAGTGGTGACAATAACTTCATTACTAAATATATTCTACTGTCATAAAACTGGTAAAATTACATTTATCTTACTGTATATATTTTTCCTCCTGTCATAACTTTGTTTTTGATTTTTTTTTTAATGAATGAAAGGGCCTACACTGTGACTTTGCTTGCTTGATGTTTAGTCATCTTGTCAGAAAACCACCCAAAGAACGAGTGATGGGGATTATTCAAGAAGCTGTGAAGATTGAACAAGAGTTCCTAACAGATGCTCTGCCAGTTGCTTTAATTGGCATGAATTGTCAGTTGATGAGACAATACATAGAATTTGTTGCCGATCGACTATTATTGGAACTAGGCTGTGATAAGGTGAAACTGTAAACTTTTCATGTACCATAATGTGTAATAACGGAATCTCCAAGTTTAATATTTGACATTTTATTTATAAGATGACCATTTAAAAAGTGGTTGATAACCTTAGATAATGAAACTAAAACCTATTAATTTTTCAATACTCTTACAGTAGTAGTTTTTATCTGTTTAACATGTAAATTATTTATATTGGTTTGTTTTATTTTTCTCAGATCTATAATGTGGAAAATCCTTTTGATTTTATGGAACACATATCTTTGGAAGGCAAGACAAACTTTTTTGAAAAGAAGGTGGGCGAGTATCAGAAATGTGGGGTCATGGCGAGACGTGAAGAACACAAGTTTACATTAGATGCTGACTTTTAAGTTCAGTAAAGCTTGTTTTATGGTAATTTAAACCCAAAAATGAAGCTTTGTTTCCCTCAGATGATTTAATGTTTTAAACTGTATACTCTAGTTTTTTTTTATTTATATACATATAATATTTTAATTGAGTGTATTATTGTACATAGATTTTCTTATGTATGTTTGTCAAAGTGATTAACACTTGTCATCAAAGAAAAACTTGTACGTGAACAAGTTTCATTTAACACATTCAGTGCCTTCTCGGAGATCGATACCCATGCCATGTGCCATTAGTTTTTGTTTTAATCAGAAGCACTTTAATAAAGCAAAATAATAATATTTGGATAGAATATTTATGGGCATATATGCTTAACCAACTAAAATCTGTATCATAATGCACGTGACCAACATCTATTTTTTTATATCTTGTCATGGTTTTTGGGTATGTTTTGAATTTGTAATAAGGTTAAATTATAGCCATTTGAAGGAGCACTATTATATAATATATATATATAAAAAACAATTTGCAACCAACCAAAAGATCTAAGAGAGAAAACCCTCAGGTGAGTGCCGTCACACCAGAATCGATTTTTAATGCATGCTGACTCCAATAAAATGCAAATTTGCCTCATTGTTTTAGTTTGTTTGTTTTTGAATTTCACACAAAGCTACACAAGGGCTATCTGTGCTAGCCATCCCTAATTTAGTAGTATGAGACTAGAGGGAAGGCAGCTAGTCATCACCACACACCACCAACTCTTGGGCTACATTATAAAGCCCCCATAGCTGAAAAGGCGAGCATGTTTGGTGTGATGGGGATTTGAACCCGTGACCCTCAGATTGCAAGTCGAGCGCCATAACCACCTGGGCATGCCGGACCTTTGTTTTAGTTGATATACATATGTGTCAGTGGCACTGGATAACATACTTTGGACTCACATGTGCATCCAGAGGTAGTGAATATGTTGTCTGATATTACTCTGTCTCAATGTTGATTATCAAGCAGACAACAAATTTTGTTCTTGTGTTTCAACATAGAAAAAATGCAATTTCACTAAGAATTCACAAAAAATCCATGTAAAAGGATTTGTGTCAGATCTTACCTGAAAACTTGTAGTACTAACCTGTATGACAGACAGTTGTTATAATAACATCCTATAAGATTACACTCAAGAAAATATTTATATCTCAATTCCATTACAAACAGATTAATAATCTAAAACTTTATACTAGCAATCTAATACTTAACCTTTCAGAATCACAAAGCTGTTGAAGTGATTTATCATTTTTGAAGTATCCTCATTTATGTCAGTCGGTGACTCCTGAGGGCACATCAGACTGTAAGGGAGTGTCTCAGATTTCTGATAACGGTTCAAATGAAAATGTTTTTTCTTTTAAATATCATATTCTTTAAAGAAAATAACATATTGCTTTGATTCAGACTTGAATTTCCCATTTAATAAGAATATTAGGATTTTATAATATCTTGTAATAAATTTGTTTAGACGAGTATAATTACACTTATTTAAACCAGTAAATGATAAACGAATTTCATTGTGTTGATTTGTATT
The DNA here is from genome assembly GCF_000517525.1 of Limulus polyphemus. NCBI lineage: Eukaryota > Metazoa > Arthropoda > Merostomata > Xiphosura > Limulidae > Limulus > Limulus polyphemus. Next base: position 77,160 of record NW_013669454.1, read on the forward strand.
TATTTGCTTAATATTTTTTGGAGGAATTTTTTCTTCGGTATCTATTGATATTTTTCCGATTGTTAATTTGGTGAAAGGTCTTGAAATTCTTTAGATAATACCACAAAAGAAATGTACTTTTAATTTAATTGTAAAACTGATATTTTAAAAGGTAAATAATTTTCTTATAAACTCTTAACTACATAATATTCCAGTACATATGACACCTAAACCTGTGAAGATTAAAATATGGTTTAAATAATGAAATCATCAGTAAGTTATTCAACAGAATCATTGATGACAGATGAAAATGACAAACTTGAACTACCCTTGGCATTCTGAAATAGTATGTCAATAAGATCTCATTTATATAAATAATGACGTGGTTATGATTGACACCAACCATTATAGTTATATTTTATAATATCTATTTGTGAAACTCATCTTACAACTTAGAAATTTAAAGTTTGTCTCAAATATAGGTAAGATATATTTAAATGTTACTAACATTTACATTTTCCTGATGTCACACTCAACGGGATTTAGCTGTCATTGGGATGGCTTGTTGTGCATCATTATTATTATAATAACACGTGTGATGTAACATTTTGTTGTTGATGATGACAATAATTTTGATTCAATTTCAAGAATTGCCAAATCATTTAATCTGTCCTCTGACGTTTTTGATCTTAAACAATTCTTAACCTGCCAAAGGAATGAAAAAGAACGTTCTGTAGTACAATTTGTGGCTGGTATGTTTATGTACATTGTCAGTGGAATGTCTGTATTTGGATATAGAACATCGAGCCCATCCTTATAGTCAAATCTAGTACTGGCATTTTTTCTTTCAGTAGTAGGTGTGTATGAAAATGCAAGCATTCATCAACCAAATTATTTTCAATGTCTTTCAAATAGCATGTTCTCTTATTTCTGCTGGACTTAATTCAGTCATTTTAATAAGCACAGCAAATTTATCATTTAGTACTTTGTATGCAATTGTTGTTTTTTAATTAGCTAATTATTTATATTGTGCTCCACTCAAACTTTTTCTTCCTTCATTCATTGTTTTAAAATAAATAAGAAGGATAAATAATTGTCAAAGAAAAATAATTTTGTGAAAATGCTTTGACTTCTGTAGTATTACATGCTGGACGAACCAATACATCGATCAGGTTATTTTGCACACGGTACGACTTAGGTGTATGAGATTGTGCCGGTACAGAAACGAACTCGCACAACACTATTGTAATTAATATAAGTAATTGTGACACATTATTGATTTTGTTACCATATGCTCATATATTTTATAGGGTGTAATTGAAAAAAAAATGTGTACAGACATTTTTTTATATTTGATGTTTTGCCATCTTCAAAATTTGCCTTTCTAGACCCATGCCTATAGTATATGGCTTATTTGGAATTCCGACACTGAACATGGGTGTACTTTGAAACATGAAGTCCTTATTGACAATACAGTGTTTTCTTAACAAAACTGGTTAACTCATTTGGTTGCTTGGGTTAAAGAGAAACGACTGCAAAACAAAGCATCAGTAAGATATCAACCAATGTCTAATTATGTGAACATACTTGTATATATAAATATAACTATAGATCTAACTAATTTTGTTTAACCCTTAGTATACTTTGAACAATCACTAGTGACAAAATGTCAATACGATACTCCATAGGAGAACCAATTTTATATAACCTGTGTTGAAGTGAGATAACCTTTGTCATTGGGGTTTAAGATGAGATATATTGTTGTAAAGAGCTGAGGATGAAATTAATTATTCAACTCAGGAGTCATCAGTCATATTTGAATAGCCCAAATAAAGTGTTAAGATCCACAGGATTTGACTCGTAATTCAAAGTTAAACTGACTCAAGTTACATTACAGTGAAAATTTGACAAGATGAAACACGGTATTATATACCAATAATAATAATAACGCAGTTATTCTCAAGACACGGGAATACCCGACTTACCAGTGATAAAGATCACTGTTAAGTCACAGCAATCTTTCCCACGAAAAAGTACATGTGACACCCTTGGTGAATATCCCATATCAAAAACAAAATACTGAGTATGTATAGAAATTTTGAAGAATTTCATATATCAAATAACAGGATAGAAACATGTAGTATGTTAGCATACCACACTGAAACAACTGTATTGTATACATAAGTGTTTTGACAGACTTTCCTTAAAAAATTAACACAATAAAGGTTTATTTATTTTTAATAAATGGGAAACATTACTAGAGACTATAAAACTTTAATGTACACACCATTCAAGCCCACTTACAACCAGTCTTGGGTAATAAAGTTTGAATGGGTAGTAAAAGAAACTATTGCAAATGTATAACATTTTCAACAAGCTCATGTAGCTTAGTTAAAGGAACACATAAGTTTGATAGGTTAATTGGGTTAAGCATGCTGTTCAAAACAATATAAGATTGGTAGGGAAGGTGTTGGAACAGGTAGAAGGTGAATTTTGATATAAAAATAGTCAAAATAATTTATTTTATTCACAGTATGTTCAGTTTATTTTTTACTGCCTCAGGTAAGTATACTCCTTTAAAAAGCATACCTGATAAAGACTGTTCTTTGAAATATGATCTTTACTGTTAATGTTATATATTCCTATAAAGTTAACAAGCATGAAATACTCAAATGAAGTAAATTAACTTTTATATTTACATGTGATAATAATCGCTGAAGTTCCTTACAAATTACTTAATTTATTACCATTGCTTAACTACACTTTTGTATTTGTACACTGAAAAGTAGGCTTAAAAACACATTTTATCTTGGGTGTCTTCCAAATTTGTAATTACATTCTTATTTTAAGAGGTTATCTGTCCTGAGTGCCAAGTAAAAATATTACTTCTGTGATTATAAATCAATTGTGATTGGTGAACAATCTCACTCTTGTATTGAAATAATGCCCTGTTGAAAACCTTAGCAAATGGCTTGTAAAAAGGTATATCAATCTGATAACATATACTGGATTATAGTCATTTAAATTTCAGGCATTCATTAGCATTAATAGTTTGTTCCATTTGTCTATGATTCTTTTAATAAAAATTTACTTTCTCATATTCAATTTGCAGTACTGTTTAACTCAAAACATTTCTCCAAATATGTGTTCATGCACTGTCACACTTCTCAGTTACTTTGGTAACATTTAGTTGACCATAATAAGGGTTTTTTTTTAATAGAACTTTCCGAGGACAAGTTTTACATTTTCCAAACTTATCTTTATTGATAAAAGCACTTCAATGTTATAAAATAAAAGGAATATATTAGGCTAATCCCAGATACATCATAAGTTTGAGTATTTGTCCCAGTGAGTATCAGAAATAGATTTTAGTCATGATACAACATGTATTTTATGTACTCAAGTGACTGCTTCTAAAAATAAAATATCCTTTATATAAATCAAGTGGAATTATATATAATAGTTAAGATAAACTTATTACTTCAGTACTATATTATAAAATAGGTTTATCAAATAAAGGGTTAACACTGGAAACATTTTGCCTAATAACCAGCCTGGACTCGTGCTTCTACTTATTTCCTTTTAGTATTTAAGATTCCATCCCCAGTATTATCCATAAGTCAACAAAGTTCTTTGGGTAATATATATATATCCAGTCCTCCAAGAACTGTAAACACCTGAACCAGATCACCTGTAGTCATTCTGTGCTCCAGATTACAAGATTAATTATTCAGTCTCTCTTCATAACTTAAATACTTCAAACTATAAATTAGTTGGGTAGGCCATCTTTGAAATTATTCAAGCAAAGCCATGTGTTTTATATAATAAGGGGAGAGAAGTGAACACAATAATACTCTATATTAGCTTTACCGAAATGTTTATACAATATGATGATTACCTCCATACTCTTCAACTCAAAACTATTTTGTCTCTTCCAGCATGCCCCACCCCAAGCTGTATGTCTGTGGACTTATACCACTAGGAACTATGTTTCAGTACCCATGGTGGGCAGAGCACAGATAGCCCTTTGTGTTGCTTAATAACAAACAACACCTCTTCCAAACAATCAGTTGAAGGCCTGACAATTGTATCAATCATCACACTCAAACCAATCTCATTCCAACACTAATATTTCTGTCATGTGGAAAATAAAAGTTTACCAAATCTTTCTATTCTAAATGCATCATTTTACATTTGTCTTTTCTCAATACCAATATATCTTCTATACAACAAAAATAGATAGACTGTTGAGGGATCCAACCAGAAAATTGCCCATTTTCACAATCTCTTGTTTTCTACCTTTTTTAGCCCAACTTTTTACATTAATTTGCTAATTAATGGAGCACAAAGGATTTTTTGAAAGTCTAGGGGGAAAACTAATTCATGCAGGCAAGAGTCTTAACAAATTAGCAGGACAAAAAAAAGGAAACTTTTTTAAACCCATGCTGGGCCATTCTTTTTAAAAATAGGTATCACACTGGCAACTTCTAATAATCAAGAATGTCCAAAGACTTTTTTAAGATTTCTGAATGTTTCTAAAATATGATTTTGTTTAATAATAATATATAAGAAGGGATTTTTCCCTCCATATTAAACAGCTTGGGTGTCATATCATGATAATCTTGAATAAAAACAATAGCCTAGCAACTGATTCATTTACACCTCCTCAATGATAAGGTTTCTAATTAAGTCTCTTAATCAAAGGTTCGTTATTTGCTTTGGCTCTCTTTCTAAAGTTAACATAAGCATGAAATCCCCTTAAATACAAATTAATGTCAAATGTAAGAGCCTTGAATGTCTCTTTTAACCTTGACTGTGGCTCTCATAATCTTTACTATATCTTTCAGTTTACCAGTTCTATTTCCATATTCATGAAAAGTATATTTATCACTTAATAATTTAATATTTCTGTCATTTAGGATTTATAATCTTGTTTGTATTTACAAATGTGATAGATCTAATAAGAAAATATTTAGTATCACTCATGATCTTCCTTATAATGTTTGACAAAATAACTTTTTCCTCTTTTGTTTCGATGAAATAACTTAAAACTTGTGTCATCATAGAACCACGACAAAGCAATATTAATGATATCAAACTTGCTAAGGATAACCAAAGTTTCTAATTCTTACAATTTGTGACATGAATTCTACTATCAGTGTAAAAAAAATGTATCAGCTTTTTCACACTTTGGGAAGTTTGAGGGTGATTACCCTTTCTTCAAGGTGGTACACAATTTGAAACTCACATGGCAGTCTTTTAGAGGAAACATTTGTTCTCCCCCCCAAAAAAAATAAGTAAAATAGTTTGAAGTAATTAAGTCTTTTATAAGCTAAGTTAAAATCCTCCAAAGTCCAAAAACTGTTGAAAAGCTACTGTCACTTTGAAACTGTTGAAATACTACTGTCACTTTCAAAGTGTTGAAATACTACTGTCACTTTCAAAGTGTTGAAATACTACTGTCACTTTGAAACTGTTGAAATACTACTGTCACTTTCAAGCTGTTGAAATACTACTGTCACTTTCAAGCTGTTGAAATACTACTGTCACTTTCAAAGTGTTGAAATACTACTGTCACTTTGAAACTGTTGAAATACTACTGTCACTTTGAAACTGTTGAAATACTACTGTCACTTTCAAAGTGTTGAAACACTACTGTCACTTTCTATCCTAAAAACTGTACTTGTTAATCAATTATTCTCGCCTACCTTTATATCATTATTTTTTGTTCCAATATACACCACAAAAACAATCATATATTGCTCCTGATACAAGAATGTCAACTTATTAATAACTTCATGATTTTTGGTCTGGTGAGTGATAAATTCAGATTGTAGAATTCACAGGTACAACAACTGGGGGTTGGAGACTGTTAATCCAAATAGTGCAGCTATTGAGATATTTTAGCCATGCTCGTATTTTTATGTATTCTACTAAAATAGAATACATATGCTTACTAAGTAGAAAATCCTTTAAAAGAAATACACTGTGTTTTCCCTTATTATGGGTTTCAGTACTTACTGTGGGCACAACACGGACAGCCCTCTGTGTAGCTTCATGCTTAACAACAAACAAGCAGGCAGATTCCCTCATTAACAACGAATGGCTCCGAATTATTTAAAATATTATTAATAGCAACTAACTAGGCCTATTGCTTTACATTTCCTTTGTAAATCCACTATTATCCTGTTTTATATCAAGAACCATCTTAACTTTATGTTATTGTCTTTATCTTTCTAGTGATATTGGTATAGACATAAATATTCAATTAGTTAAGTTTGCTGATTAAATTAAACTCTTGGGTATTTCTAGCTGTACTGAGGGTGTTTGGCTTGAAATACGAGGGTCAAGAATTCAAAACCCCATTGCTGAATATGCTTGTCCTATGAGATTGCCAACTGGCTGTCCACCCAGGTGTAAGAATCCTTCGCTTACAAAATACCGGCTGAATTCAAACAAGTTTGGATCAAGGTTGTGTAGAAAAAATACAAACTAGCTGAGAATGTTTAAGTATTACAAAATAAGTTGATAAAACCATCGAGGGTGTGCTCTGCTGTTAATGGGAAAGCTAGAAGAACTTTAGCGTATGCTTATAGTAATCCTGATTACAATTAAGTCAAAAAAGGTGTTGGATCTGTTTCTAAGAAAGGATATTGAATTAATGGAAGCATTCAGAGTGGGGTTACTCAGATTATTTCAGGGATGGAATGAGGATAGATTATCTTAATTTTATTGACTTGCCACTGGCAGAATTGGAAGCCAACACTTCAGAAGAACTTAAGAGGGGGGAATCAATGGGTTGATGAAAATAAAAAAATGGATGAAATTTTAACTTTTCTCAAAGTAGTCCCTTTTGTCTGTATATTATGCTATCATCATCCTTTCAGAGCTCAATCCTTATTTAAACACTTTGTTAGCTCACCCACAATATAACTGAAAATAAATCCTTGCTGTGAATTTTAACTTTATCAACTGACTGTTTCTCATAATCCCTTTGGATTCAGTTCCTTGTGTCTTTGTTTTTTTAACCAAATTTCTAGCTTTCATAATTTTGTAAATTGTACAAGTTATGTGACAGTTTTAACATGTTAAATTTATATATATTATTCCACGTTTTAATCTTTTTGATTTCTCCTGTTATCCTTTTTGTTTATGTACACAAGTGTCTTGAATTAAAAGCAATTTATTTTCAGTAATTTTGTGTTTCTGTCACACATCATGCAACTTTCAAAAAATATTGTCCTTATTCAATAACTATAAATCTTGCTTCATGGCCTCAAATTCAGGAAAAAACTTTTTATTTTGACATGTAGCAAAACATCAAACCTAATTATGTAATGATGACTCTTCCTTAGTTGTTTCTCTACGTCAACTCTTGCAACAAAACTAAAATGGTGATCATTTAGTAGAGAAAAATTTGAATCACTTCCAGAAACCCCCCTCACTTTTTGACTCCATATAATTCCAATCAGTTTCCTTGATTATTGCATCAGAATTCTGATTAGTGATAACTTTGACCTAACTGTACACTTTTTCATCGACTTCCTTCTGCCTGTCATTCCAATTATACAGGCTATATGCTGCTTGTCTCTTGTGTGTCCTGCTCCTCTTTTAACAAGCCTGTCACTATTAAATAACTTATAACCTGAAATTAACCCTGTTATCAATGTTCTAATCTAATTAGGTTTCAATGACTCCCAGTATATCAAATTCTTCCATTTCAACAACAGCTGTCCAAACGTATCCATTTTGTTTGTAAAACTCAATCCCAACATATAGTAGTAACTAAGCTTATGCATGAACCTACTGTGTTTATCTTTAAAAATGTTATTTAATTTATTATGTTCTAAATGTATTTAATTTTTCTAAACTCTCCATTGCTCTGGCTATACTATCAGTTTGTTTATTCCCTAGCTTCTTCCTCACTATATATATATAATAGTAACCATGTTTACTCAGCCCAAGTAAATAAAATTTGATTTATAAAATATATTTTTTCTTATTTTTATACTGATAGTGAGTTTTTGGTCTCTGATATATTTTTTAAAGGTCAGGAATGAGAATATGATGACAAATGTAAAGTTTATGATAATTATAAAGTCATGTGAACCTGTCAATTTTAGAATTATTTCTGGCCTTCAATTTAACTTGTTATAACATTAGCTGCAGCAACCAGTCTTTAACAACAAATATGTTAATATTATATTTTAAAAAACTAACACGTTCTTACACAGTTATTGCAAGTATAGTTGTACTACATAATATGGATATCGCCATTTTCTTTCTAGCCTCTTCCCTCTAACTTGACATCTGTAACGTTTAATGTAAAAGAGGTTTAACTTGATGATAGACATAAAGGATCATTTTCTCTTAAACATTTGATTAGTTTAACATCTACCACAACCCTTTTCATAGGCACGACTGCTATCAAACTTTACAATACACGTTTTCTGTAAATATTAAGATATTTTCTGTCTGGTAATAATTAATTACTGACAATGATATGGGTGTACGCTGTAAAACTCCGAATAGGCCTACTTCAGTACTTGTAAAATTTGTAGGAGCATCAGATATTATAAACTGAAGAAATACGAATATAATGACATTCTGATGGATGCATATCATAAACCCTTGTAGTAAATTTATGTTTGTTTTCAAAATAAATTGTATTAACTAACATAGCCTAGTCTTCTGAGGGTAAGGTCTAATCTGATTAACTTGTCTAGATGATAATTCTCATGAAGTTACACAATACGCTAGAAGTAGTACTAGGAAGTTCGAACAGAACCAGGACACACTAATTACTGTTAGAGGCAGTAGACTTCTGCCGATAGGGGACAGAGATTGCAAAAGAGTCTTCACTATTTAAATAAATGAAAAATTAACTTGATTAAGAAGTTTGAAGAAAGAAACCTTTAGAAACAAATTACTATAACTTCAAAGCTAACGAAGAAAACTCGTACAAAGCTGACAAGGAAAAAGATCGGGTACAGAACTTTTGCTTTGTTTATTTGTAGAATTCCGCGAAAGCTACACGATGGCTATTTTTAACTTCGAATTAATAGACTTAGAGTGAAGTCAGCTAGTCAATGCCGCTCTATAGACTTGTAGGATGCTGTATCTAATAGCAGGATTTGACCGTCACTCTCATAACGCCCCAAAGTGCGGAGTGCGATTTTTTATTTTTGGTGATAAAAGAGACGGAATAATGGTTTGTTTGTTTTTGAATTTCGCGCAAAGCTACACGAGGGCTATCTGCGCTAGCCGTCCCTAATTTAGCAGTGTAAGACTAGAGGGAAGGCAACTAGTCATCACCGCCAACTCTTGGGCTACTCTTTTACCAACGAATAGTGGGATTGGCCGCCACATTATAACGCATCCACGGCTGAAAGGGCGAGCATGTTTGGTGTGACGGGGATTCGAACCCACGACCCTAAGATTGCGAGTCGAGTGCCGTAACCACCTGGCCATGCCGGGCCCCGGAACAATGGTTCTACACTCTGGCACGATATTCACTGGTTCGCACTCAGCCCAAAATTGTTGTAAAAAATATCTAAATCTTTCTGTACAACATGCGAATTAGCTAGTAAGACGACAAATGGGACATCGGTTTTGTGCATAGAAATACTGAGTACAAGTCGAAGAAGATCATCAGTTTACTGTTTTAAGTTGCTGATAGTGTTTAAACCTAATTTGGTGTATGGTATTTAGTTTTGGTCGCCTTAGTTAAAGAAATTTGTTGGAGAGAGTTCAAAGAAGAGCTAATAGGATGATTCAAGGTTTGAAGAGGTTATTGTATGACGATAGTTTGAAATTGTTTAACATGTTTTTGCTAGAGAAGAGAATGATTTGAGAGGGGGTTATATGAGGTTTTTGAGACTGTTACAGATTTGGAATTTATAAATGCAGACATTTTCATAAAAACTTTTACACTCAGTAAGACTAGAGATTATATAAAAGTCGGATACAATTCATTCAGACAGTATTACTTTTCTAAACTGGTTCGGCTTATAAAATTGTTTTTATTCAAGTGTGGTAGAAGCTGCAACATTAAAGAAGATTGGGTGAATATTTTTTAGATCGAGGCTGGATTTAAGAAAAGGGGTTTCTTTATGCAGTTTGGAGTAGGATTTTAATAGAAAACGGGATAGTTCAGTTGGGCCAAAAAAGTCCCTTGTTAGTTTGTCATATATATATATGAAAATTAAATGAAATAAAGGTACTCTTACAAAGTAAATAAAATGTTTTAAAGATTGGGTCTGTTGTTATATCTCTGCCTATCAAGTAGAACTAGTATCATATACTCTCACCAGACGGCTGAGAAAGGGGAAATACTAGAATTCCTTTCATTGGTTATTTCCGAAATAAATAGCCAATGAAAATGATTTGTGGTTCCGGTGCATCCAGGAGGTGGACGTGCGTTGCAGAGTGTTATTATATTCAGTGTTAATGTCTTTGTGTTTGTGGGACTTGAGTTGAATAGTATTTCGGAAGTTTATTAACCTTCTATTAAATATCAGTTTTATCTCGTTTGTGAGGATTAATTTTTAATTACGTTGTTCGTTGAAACCCAATGAAAATTTTAAGGCTTAAAAACTACTTCAATTAATGCAATTAGGCTGTTTTAAATTTAGGAAATAAACAAAGTCTTTGTTTATTCCAATTTCAATTCCATAATATTATTAATGAATGACTTAGGCCTAAAATAACTAAATCTCGGTTTGATTTACACTGTAGATTATAGTATTTATTACTTCAGCAGCGTAATTAAGAAGTACTCTATGAACTTGGAAACCACAAAAAATAAAACTAGTCGGTATCATGATGATTGTGAAAGATCTAATACTAATAATAATAACAGCTTTAATAGTGTTATAATTAAAAAAAAATAGTAATGTTCTCTGTCTGAGATAAAGAAAAGTTGAATATTGTGAAATAGTCTTATTATCTTAGAACTAGAAGTAACGTAAAGGCTTGGTAATAAGTGTTAACATTGGGTCTCAAAACACCACAACAGCAACCAGCCAAACATCTGTATTTGTTGTTCAAAGTGGCTGAAAGTTGATATGGCAACACTTAGTGGATCTAGTGGCATTGTTTATCATCAACTGAAAGAAAGAAAAATCAAACAAGAAACTTGTGAAGAAAGTAATTGTTTACCTGTGTCTGCCCACCCTTCCAATATTAACAGTGATAGTAGTACCATGAATGGATTAGGTGCCCCAAATGTGCCAATAGTGAGTAGTTTTGATCCAACACAATGTGGAATGCTGAATCAGTTAGAACCATCATTTGCTGCAGAAGAAGAAGAATTACAAGAATCTCCTGAAATAGACATTGTGATAAACAATGTTGTTTGTAACTTTAATGTCCGATGTCACTTAAACTTACGGCAAATTGCACTCACTGGATCAAATGTGGAGTATCGGAGGGAAAATGGGGTAAGAAATTGTCTGTTTGACAGTTTTTGGTGTTACTTGTTAAAGTTTTTGATGCTGTTTTTTTTTTTTTTTCAAAATTGTAAAGAATGTGACCATCATTAAAAGTTGTTTCTTCATGATAAATTGTTCCTCATTAAGCAGCGATGAACATGGATGTACAGTACCAAACGTCTAATTTGACATTAAGTGTTTAAGATAGCAAATTTTTCATGTTTTCCTACACACAATACCATATTTCATGCTTCTTATTGTGGGTTATAACATGATGTTGGTTGCTACTTTAATTCACACGACTGCACAATACCCTTTCTAAAACTTATCATTCAGTGACGTTACTGAACATTCAGACTGATCTATAAGCTTTTTTTTAATAAAAAGGCTAAAATTAATATAAAAAAAATTAACTTCACTGTGAGATTTTACACAACTTAAATATAACTGTCAAAGTACCTTTATTAAACTGTTTTTTTTAATTGTATTTGTAATATAAGAAGAAGCAAAGAGATATACAGTCATTGAGTTCACTATTAATTAAATGTAGCCCTCCAGGTTAATATACCTAACCACTAAAAGTTCATATTTCCAGTATTTTCATTCCACCACTTGTACAGGTGAATATAATCTTATTGTTCATGTGCTCATACATCATAATAAAAGTAAATATAATGAGGCTATTTAGTCTACGGAGGTCAATCCTTATCCATAAAGTGAAATAACTAATATTAAAGGACTTTGACTTGTATTTAAACACCAAAAACTCATATGTAGCTCTTTACAACCATGTCTCTATGAAATTTTTTAAACATTTCTAATAACTGCACAAACTACATCACTATATATGCCATTATACAAATTTAAGTAAAAACATTTTCCTAACCAATTCTCTGCCATGTTTATAGATAACTTATAATGTCAGGTTTATTTTAAGATGCACAAAAAATGTGTATTGTTGCTTATTACTTTCCGTGTATCAACATAAAATTGCATTTGAGTTAACTACCTGAAATATTTCCCTAATGCTTATATTGCTAAGAACTGTTAATTAAAGTAATTATCTCCAGTATTTTCTAATTAACATGTGACATGTTTTTAATTATGAAAATGATTGGTTCTGTTTGTTCCATATAATGTCTGCCCATGGTAGTCTTCTAGAGGAATATGCACACACACTTTGTTAGTTCGGACATAGGCAATCGAGATACTTTTTTTCTGGTGGACACAATGTGATATATGATCAATAATCTGTATATTCTCAATCCAAATCTGAAAACTATTTCTTGTAGCAAACATGCATAGTCTTTGGATAGATGATTTAGGAATCAGTACTTCTAAAAGAGTAAAGTTGGGGTAGGTTTTAATAGGAAACAAAACAGAACCACAATGATTGTTTACCACAGGTTTTTTTAAAAACGACCTTCAAAATAGTGATTTATACTACAGTCATTTCAAAATGAAGACACATAGAAACATCAGTGAAATGGGAAGCTTGTTTATACAAGAAAGCGATGCATATATTAAATATTTTGTATTCTGTAAGCAAGTTGTTTGGTTAAACAAATTGATAATTTACATTAGGATAATGACATACTATCTCACTTTGATAATGCAATTTGTAGTATTACTGATGATATAAAAATTATAAACTGCTGAGTTTATTGTACATGAAATTGCATGTTTACCCTTACTAGTTTGCGTCATTACATTTATCAATTGAAAAAGCATGTTGTTAACAGTGTCCATTGTATTCAGTATAACTAATTTGACTGTGTAGGTGTCTCGCTATTCCAGAGTAACTATTTTAGTATAAGCATGTTTCAGATTAACGAGTTTTCACTGCATATAGGCTTTCAAGGCTTAAATCAGTTATCCTTGCATTCATGTTTGTATTTTCAACTTTATTTCACCATTCAGACATACAACACAGAAAAACTCTCCAAATGTTAACAGTTTTGAACACCTAAACCAAGTCTGACTCGTGCATTCTGACGGGTACAAAATCCCAGTCTAACCACACGTGTTAAAGTGAGAATCATTCTGAACATAGTCATTTAAACATCTGCTCACTAATGAGAGAAATTGGTAATAAACTAACTTGTAGAATAGCTAGGGGGAGCAAAGAGTTTGGAATAGATATTCAGAGCACAGGTTAAATAACAGTTTCAAAGATAAGACTTAAAGATAAATTTCGTAGGATCGAGAATAAGTTTAATTGCTTGTTATTTCTGATGTTGGGAACAAAAGTTTGATATAATGGGATTCACTGAAACTTTGTTAGATTTGGAGTTACAGGCTTTTTAATAATGATAGACTTTAAAAATGGGGTGGGTCTTTGTATCAGAGATGAACTATGGTTTGTTTGGATTGGGGGCATAAAAATGGTAGATAACATACTTTATGTATATGGATTAGAAATTGATCAGACAGGAGGAGTCTCTGAGAAATTGTATAATGAAATCAGGGTTGCTAATATTAAGGATAATGATGCAATAATTATCAGACATTGATTGCGATTGTATGGACTCAAATAGAGATGAAGATTTTTGGAAATGATTCAGGATGGTTTTCTATATCTCTTTGGGCAGAAAACTTACCAGGGTGAGGGTGTTATTTATTGGTTTTATTGTTAACCACTAATGAAGAGCTAAAGGGGATGCAGTTGGTGAAAGAGTGATCTTTACCTAATTAGGTTTAATATTTTGCTACATGTTGAAATAAAAAAAATAAACAAATTTTAGTTTCTAAATCCCAGAAAGCTCATTTTGAGGCCATGAGAAAAGATTTGTTATTAATGAGTCTAAGTGGGATGGAATTTACATGATGTAATACATACACAAGTGTGGGTTATGTTTGAAAATTATGGGATTATCACTTTCAAGTGGTTAAAAAAAAACAGTACAATAAGATTGTGTATTAATGAATCTAAGTGGGATGGAATTTACATGATGTAATACATACACAGGTGTGGGTTATATTTGAAAATTATGGGATTATCACTTTCAAGTGGTTAAAAAAAAAACAGTACAATAAGATTGTGTATTAATGAATCTAAGTTGGATGGAATTTACATGATGTAATACATACACAGGTGTGGGTTATGTTTGATAATTATGGGATTATCACTTTCAAGTGGTTAAAAAAAAACAGTACAGTAAGATTGTGTTATTAAGGGGTGAAAATAGTGAGTTGGGAGTAAAAATTAAGAATGAAACTCAAGAATTGGACAGAGTTGGGATACAAGTTGATATATGGGAGCATTCCCAAATGTATGGGAATGTATAATTTTGTTTTTCCAGGCCCTTAAATTTTATTTCAGTGTTTAAAAATTTGGGGAGTAATAATTAGCATTATGGAAGTTACAAATAATAATAATAAATGAATAAGCAGTGTTTCAGATGTTTAACATTTCACCTGCTCTCATTGAATCTTTATTAACTGCAGTTGTAGTGATGAGTAAACACTTAGAAAATTGGTTTGTTTTTGGAAGTAAATAAACTTAATTTTTACTGGTTAAATTGATACAAAAATACAGTTTGACATCATTTTACAATTTCTGATAAAATTCATCATCTTCATGATCTATTATTCTAGTGGATTAGTCTGTGTGTGTGTAATGATGATAAGGATAAAAGGAGGAGTTGTGGGGAACTGGTTACACAGTTTGTTGGATTGATCCCCAGTGAAAGTTTTGTAGCTGATACTGTACAGTTTTCTTCAACTTGTAACTTCTGAGGTCACCATTCACTGCCGAGCTAGGTCTCCCAAGTTTTAGGATTGTTAATATAACGATACTCTCAGAAATATCAGCCTTTTATCAGTCACTATCTGCTAGGCTAGAACCTTTAACCGGCAGCTAATATTCACTACAAGTTATCTGAATATTAATATTTTTATTCTTTTTTAACTTTTGGATAACTAACTATTTTTCATTAAAGATAAATTTTTAAAGTATATGTTATTTATTTTAAAAGTGCTACAAACCATTATTTTAGCAACATATGTTCAAAGTTTTTTAAGCTACTGTTGTATGTTTTATTGATTTGATAAACACTAGGAGTGATTTCTTTGTTTATTATTAGAAATTATGTTGGATAACACATGAACTTTTTCTACTATCTCATGAATAGGGGTGTGTGACTAATTTGATTAATCAATATAATCAGATACTTAGCATCAATTACACTTATTAGTGTTATGTAAAGTTATCAATTAATCAAAATTTCAATCTAATTGATTAACCCTTTCGCGACATGTTCGGGATAAAATACATGAGTTAAGTATATATGTACTATATCTTATAATGCAGTAAGTGTATCTTCACAAAATTTGGTAGACTTTTAATAAAGATTATGAGTCTTTCTTACACAAAAAATCACATATTTTAATGAAGTATTTTTATTATAGATTTGTTTGTGAAAGGATCGAGCCTGTTTTTTTTTTTTTTTCAGTCCAAGTGCGAAGTGATTAAAAAATACAATTGTTTGTCCCAAAAATCTCAAATATTATTTGTGTAATCTCTAAAACCTCTTAAATACATTTCAAATGTTTGTTTTCAGTAAAACTATATTTTTCTGTTATTTTCTCTACCCTAACTCTATGGGGATCTGTCAATTTGACCGGCCTCGTAACCACCATACAAAATTGGGAAATAAATATAAATTATGGCTTTTTTGTTCTAGTATGACTACAGATTATAACATGAAAACACAAATATTTCGTTCAAATAGCATAAATCTCATAACATTATACATTTGTGTATATTTATTGTTTTTATTGTATAGATCTTCCAGCCGTGCCTGGCTAACAATACAGAAGTTACAATGATGTGGTGCACGTGCATTAATGATATCTTATCCAATAATATAAAACTGATCTTTAGTCTTTACAAAATGACCTGTTTTGGTTGTGTTTTAGTGGACTAATATTTTGTAAAATACAGTCACATTTCAATTATTATACATTATATATTTATATAG
>NW_013669454.1:93952-96644 GCF_000517525.1 Limulus polyphemus
CCTCCCACGACTACAAATGACCTGTTTTGGTTAGTGTTTTAGTGGACTAATATTTTGTAAAATACAGTCACATTTCAATTATTATACATTATATATTTATATAGATTATTACTATTTAAAAATAAGTTCTTAAACTTATTTTTCTTAAAACATAGAACAGTGAATATAGAAGTAAAGCAAACAATTATCTCTTTTAGTTACAACCATTGTACTCGGTTGCTGCTTGATGTGGGTTGCTCACGTGGAGGATGTGAAAAAAACATTTTTTTAGGTTTTTTTATATATATCTTAAATAACCAAAAAATCATAAATTACTATATTGATACCATAGAATTCCACTATAATTTATCAAGCTTAGTAACTAAGCTGTGTTTGGGCATATATGAAATTTTGAGCTTACTAAAGACTTGCCTTTCATTTGAAATCTTGTTTGATAAGAACGAGATTAACACAGTAACCTATCAAAATGGCTGATAAAACAATTAGGGGACATTCTGAGCTTTTGATTGGTTATTCATGTCATACATAGAAGTAAATGTATATAAGGGAGCATTTCCAAAAATAGAAAGATGTGGGTAAGGACAACTGATTCAGTACATGAGTGATATCTTAGCAAATAGAAAAGATAAGAGGTTATTATTTTATATTATAGCTAGTTAATGTCGATGATTTGAGTTTCTAATTTGTACAAAACTATAGTAATCACAAACATCTAATTTGAACCACGTGACACACAAACATCGATGTTTAGCTGTTTTTTTAATATTTACTTTTAAATTAAGAAATTAACATATAATACTAAAATTGAATTATAATCTACAGTTTGATACCAAACTTATTGACATGAATTCATGAAATAGTATTTAAATAAAATTTTGAATGTAAGTCAACAAATACGATGACATGGCCTTTGACACTTAACCCCTCACAATAGGGTTAATATTATGAAAATATTAAACAAATCAAAATTAGTGTCACTGATACTGCTGTTTTTGATTAATTCCAGTCAAGTGTAAAGTAATCATTTTCTTATTTCAGCATAATTTTTGGGATTATTTCACACTAGGTTATTATTGTGTGCAAAACAGAGACTAATTTTACACCCATGATAGTCTTATTTTTCTCTGCCTTTTAAATGTGAAGTGACATGAGCTGTTTAGTTTATCACTTGCCGTGAAGGTGCATCTACAGTATTTACATGCATGATTTAACTATGTACATTCTGTTCATGTCCATGATCACCTAAGTGTATGATATCTACATGCATGATTGCCTAGATTTAACTATGTACATTCTGTTCATGTCCATGATCACCTAAGTGTAGATATCTACATGCATGATTTAACTATGTACATTCTGTTCATGTCCATGATCACCTAAGTGTAGATATCTACATGCATGATTTAACTATGTACATTCTGTTCATGTCCATGATCACCTAAGTGTAGATATCTACATGCATGATTTAACTTTGTACATTCTGTTCATGTCATGATCACCTAAGTGTAGATATCTACATGCATGATTTAACTATGTACATTCTGTTCATGTCCATGATCACCTAAGTGTAGATATCTACATACATGATTGCCTAGATTTATCTATGTACATTCTGTTCATGTCCATGATCACCTAAGTGTAGATATCTACATGCATGATTACCTAGATTTAACTATGTACATTCTGTTCATGTCCATGATCATCTAAGTGTAGATATCTACATGCATGATTTAACTATGTACATTCTGTTCATGTCCATGATCACCTAAGTGTAGATATCTACATACATGATTTAACTATGTACATTATGTTCATGTCCATGATCACCTAAGTATTTTTCATGTTTCAAATTCTAGGTAGTTTTTAGGTTAAAATGAAATAATTTGATCAACAGTTTTTGTATATAAGAATTTTTGAATGAAGTTGTTCTTTGTAAGGTTTTTTATTATTATATTTTTGTATGTGTGAGTGAACTTATGTTACCCGAGTTTCATTGTGGAAGACGATTATTCATGAAGCTCATTACGTTCTTTAAGAACTTGGAGGTATACTGATAAAACATTATGTTTAATAGTGCTGTATATACATGTTGATATAATAATATGTAATGAAGTTGCATAAATATTTTACAGATGTTAACAATGAAGATAAGAAACCCAGGGAGCACTGCAAGCATCTGGTCATCAGGAAAAGTCACTTGTACAGGGGCAACAAGGTAAGTGTTTTGTTATTCTGTCACCAGTTGTTTCCTAACTTGTACGTAGATGTTAACCGTGGAGATGAGGAACTTGGGACTACTGTATCTGGTCATCAGGTAAAGTCACTTGTACAGGGGCAACAAGGTAAGTGTTTTGTTATTCTGTTACCAGTTGTTTCCTAACCTGTACGTAGATGTTAACTGTGGAGATGAGGAACTTGGGACTACTGTATCTGGTCATCAGGTAAAGTCACTTGCACAGAGGCAACAAGATTAAGTGTTTCGTTATTTTGTTACCATTTGTTTGGTATCTTGTAGGGCTGGGGCATTTGTGGAAATTGCTAATTGATTAATCATTGGGCTCATTTATTAATTATAGTAAAATAATCAGTTATTGTTACATTAGATGAATCTCTACACACACACACACACACACACACACACACACACACACACACACACACACACACACACACACACACACACACACACACA
>NW_013669454.1:97610-105838 GCF_000517525.1 Limulus polyphemus
GCTGAATTATTTTCATTGTGCTTGAATACTTGGTGTTCCAATGTTGCTGAATTATTTTCATTGTGCTTGAATACTTGGTGTTCCAATGTTGCTGAATTATTTTCATTGTGCTTGAATAATTGGTGTTCCATTGTTACTGAATTATTTTCATTGTGCTTCAATACTTGGTATTCCATTGTTACTGAATTAATTTCATTGTGCTTCAATACTTGTTCCATTGTTACTGAATTATTTTCACTGTGCTTGAATACTTGTTCCATTGTTACTGAATTATTTTCACTGTGCTTGAATACTTGTTCCATTGTTACTGAATTATTTTCACTGTGCTTGAATACTTGGTGTTCCATTGTTACTGAATTATTTTCACTGTGCTTGAATACTTGGTATTCCATTGTTACTGAATTAATTTCATTGTGCTTGAATACTTGGTGTTCCATTGTTACTGAATTAATTTCATTGTGCTTGAATACTTGGTATTCCATTGTTACTGAATTAATTTCATTGTGCTTGAATACTTGGTGTTCCATTGTTACTGAATTATTTTCATTGTGCTTGAATACTTGGTGTTCCATTGTTACTGAATTATTTTCATTGTGCTTGAATACTTGGTATTCCATTGTTACTGAATTATTTTCATTGTGCTTGAATACTTGGTATTCCATTGTTACTGAATTATTTTCATTGTGCTTGAATACTTGGTATTCCATTGTTACTAAATTATTTTCATTGTGCTGTTGGTATTCATAACTTACTAATCCAGGGACTAAAGTTGATAAAATCTTTTTACATGCTGCTTTGTAGTTGTTCCATTACTAGTAAATTATTTTCATTTTATTTCAGGTATTCATAATTTACTAGTCCTGAGTCCAAAGTTTTGGTGTGTTTCTAGTCCAGCACTAATGAATTGTTTGTTTTCCAGTGAAGATGCAGCCAAGAAAGCTGCTAGGAAAACGGCTAGAATATTACAAAAGCTAGGTTTCAGGATCCGATTCACCAACTTTAGAATCGTCAATGTGCTGGGCACCTGTACAATGCCTTTTAAAATCAATATTGTGAAATTTTCAAGGGAGAACAGGGATCATGCAAGGTATGTTATTTTTATTTGTTTATTGTATTCTTTCTAATTATATTACAGTTTACACCTAGGAAGTGTAGTGTTACTTGGATGTTGTAAATCGGCATATTTACATAATAAGTTTTCTCTGTATTTCTATAGTACTTTTAAGTTTATTTAGTTGCTATAAATTATTTAATACTTTAACTTAAATACACAAATCTCTCTGTTATACGAATAAGGTGGGGAAGAAACATCAGTTTTTTTAATGTGTTTCTTTTTCACAACATATTACTTTAATTATTGTACAACTTAAGGTTCAGTGTATTTTGCATGGCAGGAAAGAAATTTTTAATTATGCTTTATCTCTTGCAATAATTTTCTTCTTTTTTCCTCTGAGTTTTAAATTAATTCAGGATTCTTCAAGTTTTGACTCATAACTCAGTTAAGATTATTATAGTTATGAACAAACTACTCTTGATTTAAGCCTACATTTAAGAAGCTATTGAAGTGTTCTAGATAATTCATTGAGGATTCATTACAGCAGTGTCTACAGTGGTGGAAAAGTTTAATGCACCATCCAGTTTTTTCACCATTTTCTTTTCAATTGTCTATTTTGAAGCCCTAATTCGTGGAGGTGAAAATGTGTTTTGTGGATGGTACTGTCAGATTATTACATCAGCAGCTAGCCCTAATTTGTAGGTGAAAATGTGTTTTATGGATGGTACTGTCAGATTATTACATCAGCAGCTAGCCCTAATTCGTGGAGGTGAAAATGTGTTTTATGGATGGTACTGTCAGATTATTACATCAGCAGCTAGCCCTAATTTGTGGAGGTGAAAATGTGTTTTATGGATGATGTAGTACTGTCAGATTATTACATCAGCAGCTTACTAGTCTTTCTATGTATTGCATCAGCTGTTTTTTGGCTGTAAGAGTCGAATTAGAAACTTCTCTGGTACAACGTGCATGTAATGCTACCATGGCCAAAGGTTGCAAGTTAACTCCATGAAAAAAAGCTGTCATTATTTCTTTGAGCAAAGAGGGAATTTCCACAAGACAGATTGCTAGAAAAATTTATTTTAATCATCTCACCATAGGCAGCTTTTACTGCATGTGTGACAAGGTTTTTAGTGAGTTACATTCATAATTTAATTCCAAAACACTTACCTCTGCTGACACATAACTATTACTCGACCTCCAGGGTTTCTTTCTTTTCCCATCTTAATGATTGTTCTGATTTTTTTTTCACTTGCTCCAGTCTTTTATACCTCACTCAATTGGCCTTAGAGATATTTATCTCATGATATTCTCCACCTATGTCAATATTCCCTCTATCCTGGTACTGTATATAAGCACCTCATCAGATAATGTTATCACTTTTTCACGACAAGGTATCACTAATGGGTTTCCCTGCATAACGATCTTTCGGAGATACTTTGAACGTTATTTTCATCTAGTTAATTTTCATAAAAATTATAATAATTAAAAATAATGTTTTTCTTCTGATTGGCAAGCTGATTTATGGTATGAATTCCTGGATTATTTTTTCTGTCATGGAGGCAAATTGTGTCTCACCTATCCCACCTGTGATATCTAGTGTCGCACAACAATTGGGGGAGGGGAGGGTCACTCTCAGGTGTGCCTACCAGTGATCTTATTTGTAGTGAGATGGAGACATATATTTGGATCTGCGTTTGAGAGCAATCCTTGACATTTTGAAGAGACTTTAGATTTGCTCTTTTCTTCCTTCTATTTGTCTGTTGGATTTTCAGTCCTACTGTGGAACAGTGGTAAGTTTAAGGACTTGCATTGCTGGAGCCTAGGATTCCATTCCCTAAGGTGGGTGCAGCAGATGGCCCAGAGTTGCTATGCTCTAATGAAGCAACTTTAGCTCACAAAATGCTGTTCCAATCAAAGGTAATCAACATTCTTTAAATGACCTATGAAAAACGAAAAGGAGGCCATATTGGGATAAGCTGCTTTTGATCTGTTTTTTTTTTCTTCATATGTGTGATGTATTAGGCTTTTCCTAGGTTGCTTTTGAGTGTACACATTACATGATGGCTGAAAGGTCTGGGAGCAAATTTTTAGTATTTTCCTTCATACACAGATCTTGTGGTTCATGCTGGAAGGTTTACTTCTCAGTTTGGCTTTATCCAAAAAATGTCACAACTTCATGATTTAGCCTTCCATCACCAGGTGGAAATATTTCCCAACTCTAAAATAGTACATCTGCTCCTCAAATTTCAGGGTTTTAAGGTAGACTTTGTAGCTCACCCTGAGTAGTTCAGTGTCCCCTGATGGGACAGAGTAAGTCTATGGACTTGCAACTCTAAAATTCAACATTTTGTTTTTCTTTCACTTCACTTTATTAGAAGACCATCAGGATCACCAACTTCATTGATGACAAGCTGAATCCATTGTTAGCATGCATGTTGGTTCAATTTTTGGCTTCTACATTCCTTCCTGTTGTTGTTGTTGCTGGAGCCTCGAATTACATTGGTTCCTGCAGGAAGTCATAGTTGTTCCACCTCTATTCATGGGTCCCGACCCGCAACATCTGCCCCTTGGTACATTGGTACTCGGAATAGATTCTATCTATATCCAAGGTCCACTGGTAGGTTGGATTTTTGCTTAGTCCAAAAGGAATATATATATCAACAGAAATGACACGTAGCTTGGCAGTGGTGTGTTGGGAAGAGGTTGAACCAATTTTGGTCAGAAGTGTCAACCATGATTCGTTATTTGACCAGGATCTTCGACGGAGGATTTTGAATCTTCCACATTGCTTTGTTTAAGGTGGCCTTATCTACTACCGTTCAATTATTGTGACTACATCTGTTTTTGAGTCCCCCATACTCTCCAGATTCCTCAAGTCGCTTTGGGTCCTTGGTCCCTAATGACCATTTTAGTTACCTACTATGTACATAATGGTTAATTCGTGTTCTGTCTCCACACCTGTTTGTGACCTGACTCTTATATGCCATGTATCCCATTTACATGCAGGTTTATTTTGACCTACGGACATCACTTCATAGTGATTAGCCTTGTTTGTCCACAGATCACTTTCTCATTCTCTCTTTGTCCTCAGACCAGTTCTTCTTACCCAACACACTGTTATCAGTTTACCATTTCTATTTTCTGTGTCCAATCAGATTTCAATCGTGGTCATTGTCAGTGAGAGTCTTGAAGGTTTTGTGGCCTGCATTAATGTATTTAGAGTTATTAGACAACAATTTTTATTCTGGGCTGTCTTTGAAGGCGAGGAAGCTTATCCAAGTCACATCTCATCAGATTTGTCACTTTTCTATGTCCTTAGTGGCCCAGTTGAATTGCCCACTGGAGGTCATGGTGCGGACTGGTATGTGAATCTCCCCTAATACCCTTATTTCACTTTATGTGCATGATCTAGCAGTATCTTTATCTGAGGATTTTTGCCTACCCCCATAGCTATCTTCACCATTTCTGCTAAACTATCCAGAGGGGTGAGTATTTTTATTTCTAACTTTTGGGGTCCATTGCCTTATTTTCACAGGATCCCACTTTGCAACAAGTGTTGCACAGACAAGTGTGCTTTTATCAAATGAATTCTGCACTAGCAACCACTAATTGAATGTACTTTGTACAGATTGCAACAGGCTCTGTAGAAGTGAAGTGTTCCATCAGACCACCTAGGAGCTGACCAGGTGGTATTACTGTTCTATGATGGATCGCCACTCATGCACTATCATGAGTAAAGCATAAGATGAACCTGCCCATCCCTGTTGATCTTTGGATTGAATAAGTCAAGGTTGGTTTGCTTTTAAAAATTTGGGGAACTTGGATCACCTATTGCACTGATCCAGAGCACTGTTCCTCAGGGCTCCCCAATGCGCATTACCCCTCAGATTATACTAGTGGAGCTAGGGAGTCCTTACCATACCTGGTTTCTAGTCACTGGGGTGGTGGATAGGGGCTTTTCATCCAGAGTGTTAGAGTGAATTCCTCCACTCTTGGAGAAGAGGGCAAAGTTGGGAGCTCTCCTACCCGGGTCCCTGGATGTCGGCTGGATGGGCACCGTCTTACACAGGAGTCTACTTGTAATACCGGTTCAGGTCCATGTGGCCCTTCTTTTTGATCAATATAGATTCAGTATGTTGCTCATGGAAGAGGGTCCAATATCTCCTCATAATTCTGAAAGTTGAGTGGTCCCATCCTGGGTCATTAGCTAAGCACAGTTTTCTATGTCCTCTCCATAATTTCGGGGGCAAGTGGAATGTACCTTGCCCACTCGGTTGGGGAGTGAGGATGATGTTCATAATTCCAGACTAGATGAGCTCTGTTCCTTTGGTTGAGTAAGGAATACACTATTCCATCATTCCAAGTCTAGGGTGTTGCCTTTCGGCCTTCTTTAGATGGAGGAGAAAGTTTGTCCCTTCTGTGTTGCTTACTTTTTTTGTCATGATTCTGGTGGCTCAGAATGCATCACTCTATGCCTACTGGTTGGGATCCATTCACATCTATATATATATATATATATCACATTGTGGTCCAATTGCCCTAGCCACCCACTTTGGATATAGGGACCAAGACCCCTTAATTCCCATCCCGAGTAGTGGAACCTCAGCTATCGGGTTTGGGCTGGCCTATAGTTATGATCATTCATGTACAATTCCACCCATGATACAGGAAGAAAGTTCAGGGTGTTGAGCATACCCGTTCTGGATATAGTGAAATTTCCCCCAATAGGGTGCCAATCTTTTATTGGCACACCCATGATCTATGCAGATGCTTTCTTTATAGATAATGCCTTCACCACCCCTCTACCTTATCAATGTGGGATTCTAGCTGTAAGTGTCAGTGGAGGTAAATATGTTTTGGAAGATAAAATTTTCCTAAATTGAAAATGTATTTCCATTAATACTTACCTCATCTCTCACTCTCCTGCCCTTCCTCCCCACTAAGAGCTGGTGTTGGAGATTGAGTCAGTTTAAAAAAAATGATAACATTATCTGAATGAGATGCTTGTATACAGTACCAGGATAGAGGGAGCATTGACATAGATGGAGTGTATCCAGGGATAAATATTGCCAAGGGCAATTGAATGGGGTATAAATGTTTGGAGCAAGTGAGAAAAATCAGACCAATGCTTAGATGAGCAAAGGAAGAAATTCTGGAAGTTGAGTAATAGCTAAAAGTATGGGAAAAGGTAAGTATTATTGGAAATACATTTTCAATTTAGGAAATATTAACTTAAACTACTTTATTTTCATGGTATACCAATAAATAAAGCATAAAACGTAGCTAGTTATACATATTTTAATAATATACAAGGTTTAAGTGTATAAGGCAATATTAAAGAAAAATCCTGAATTTCCCCTTGTGTGAGAAATGTGACATTTGCTCTCTGGGTATCCTTTCTTCTCTAATTGATTGACCACCCCTCCAAGAAGTATGAAATTTAAAGTAAATTATTCATTATAATGTTGTCACTGCTCAGCCAAAGTATAATTTTCATAACCTTCAATCGTGTTTGGTTACAGAGCCATCACATAGAAAATCAAACCCCCCTCTCGCCAAACCCACTTGTCACATCCTTTCTTTCAGGATTTGTCAATAGTTCTATCATATGTTTAATACTATTATAATTATAACCAATAGAAACCAAAGTTTTACTCTATCAAACGACACGTTATATTATTTTCTGTACAGAGAACTACATTTCACAACTAGTTCAAGCTTCATTTTCCATGGAAACACCTTGACAAGCTCGGATGAATTTGTAACGGTTCTTGTCACATAGTTAGAAAAACTGTGATAGTTATGGGAAATTGTCTGCTTTTTGCATGTTATTATTCTATTTTCTTTGGTGCATTATTTAATTAAATGAAAATTATTTAGTGCTCTACTACCATTAGTATAAAAAATTAGGGTTAAGTGTCATCGACAGTTGACAGCAAAAAAAGAAGGCCCCAGGTAAGTACTTTATTTCTTGTTTTTCATGTGTTTTCTTTATTTATTGTTATAAAAGTAACTAAAATGTAAAAATAGAAAGTTTTTTTTAGATTAAGTAAAATGAATATTAATAATAATATTTCATGGAGGCATGTGTGTGAGCAGCTCAGAATAGTTTGTGGGTATTGTAAATCAATAGTGTAACTTGAGCCACATATTTTCCAATATCCTTACAACTTATAATGGTGTGAATAGTAGTTACACAGTTCAAAGGGCAATAAAATATAAGTACAAACAGATGTATACTGTTATGAGTTTAAAGCTACTTAGGATAAACAAATGTAGTTTCAGAAAAAAATTTGAAGTCATTCTATAAAGACAAAAAAAAACAGATTAATTTAGACTTTTTTTTTTTAAGTGGGAATGAGGTCGGTTAAACTGACCACCTTGTTTAGAGTTAGGGTAGAGAAAATAGCAGGTAAAATATAAAGTTTTACTGAAAACAAACATTTGAAATGTATTTAGGAGGTCTTAGAGATTATGCAAATGAAATTTGAGATTTTTGAGGTGAAGAAAAGTATATTTAGTCTTATCATGAAAATCATTGCACTTGGACAAGTGAAAAAAAAAGACTCAATATGATCAAGGACCAATTTTTTAGGAAAAATCTGATTTTTTATATATATAAAAAAAACTTGTAACATTTACTGAAAGTCTGCTGAATTTTGTGAAGATACACACACTATATTAAAAGTTATTAGTATTGAAACTATACCAAGTACAAAGTGGTCATGTGGTTGGTTAGTTTGACCAAGCCCATGTTGAGAGAACTAACCAGTTTACTGTGAGCCACTAGGTGTAGAGATCTAGAGACTGGCTTTGTGGTTCAGCAGAAGAGAAGGGATAGGAAGAAAGCTTCCACAGCAGCTGACAGTTGTGTTCCTGAAGAATGATCATTCATTGTCTACAGATATCAAAAGAGCATGGCAGAAAGCATCAGGGGTCATTGCTGTCATGTGCACAGTCTGGTCTAGCCAGTATTCAGCCGGTCTCCCAGCAAGACAGCCAAGAAAGAAGCCCCTCCTCACCAACAAGGTGAGGCTCTACTTGGGCAAAGAACATGTTGACTGAATTGAAGTAATGTGGAGTAAAGTGACCTTCTCAGACGAATCAAAATCCAACCTGTGCAGGTCTGATGGAAAGTACTTTGTATGACACCAGTGTGGAGAAGAGTTTC
>NW_013669454.1:106218-110360 GCF_000517525.1 Limulus polyphemus
CGGGGAACAATCCAGGATGACTCTGCTCCATTCCACAGGTTTATAATATTCATGCACTCTATGCAGTAGATATGAAATAAATAGGAAATTTCACTCTAGGTGTATTGAAAAGACATCTTAAGTTTTATTTCATTGTTTCAGGTGAAGGAATATCTTTAAAGGGAGATGATCGAGTCACTACACTAGTCAGGTACCAGCTCTCAATCCTACCAGAAACTGCTGGGAGGTGATAGGTAACAAAGTGCAAGAAAAGAAATTGAGAAGCACCTTGGAATTGCAGGAAGCCTTAATCTGCACGTGACATCATTAACTCATCCCTGCTTACATTCAGTCTCTCGTGCACTCTATGCCACAGCAACGTCAAGCAGTTATCAAGGCCAGGGGGGGCACTACCAAATATAAAACAAGAAACAGACTCTGTGACCACTATTTGTAAATTACATTAGTGATGGTATCTTTAAATCAAGGTTTTCTTACTTGTAGAACATGCCACAGCAATGTCAAGCAGTTATCAAGGCCAGGGGGGGGCACTACCAAATATAAAACAAGAAACAGACTCTGTGACCACTATTTGTAAATTACACTAGTGATGGTATCTTTAAATCAAGGTTTTCTTATTTGTTGATCATCAGCTGTAATAGGTTTGTCGTGCTTGGTTTGTTAATAAAGATGCGTATATGAGTGAGCTTACACAACACAATGTCTGTAACCGTTTCCACTAGTTCTGATACTTCGACGACGCACAATCTCGTTAAAACTTACTGGAACCAATAAAATTATGAAGAAAATTGGGGGATGCAGTAATTTTTTCCATCACTGTAATATATATTGACTGTGGGAGGGATCACTGTTACCCCCAGATATTTTCAATCTCATAATCAATTACTACTACCTGAAATTTCCAAAATTTTATTGAGGCATTGTTTGGAAAAAAAAAAACCTTTTTGATGTAGAGTTTAAACTTTTTTTTATCAGAAAGTTACATTTTATATAACCAACCAGTTCCCAGATGTTTGGTATTTGTCAGCTTATGTATTTTGATACTTTATTTTTCCACTTGCAGTACTTGTTTCTTCTGGTTACAAAACATAAGAAAACACGGCAAGTACCTGAGACCTCACTTTCAAAATGTCATCACCATTACCTTTGTCATGTCTTGTTTACTAATTAATTGTTTAGGCCACATGCTCTTTTGATATTTAGGTGAACTGCTGACTGACAGAAAAAATACAAATTAAAAGACTGTCAGCATATTAGCACTCTGAGATCACATAATAAGTGAGCTAACTCGTGAGTTTAATATTTAGGAATTTTCAAAGTTTATTCTGGGACTTGTGGCAATGGCAGTAGTGAAGTTATTTACAGAAAGCAAGTAAACTCTTAGAATAAATAAGACTTTATTGGAATATCCAAGTGCATATAAAGTCACCAGAACCTTGAAGTTCAGATTATTTACTCATGGGAATAGGTAGATCCAGCTTGTTTCGTATTAAATACACTATTATATATTAATGTTTGAAATGTGCATATAGAAACATTAATAAATAAAACCACAATTTTTACAGAGATCTTTGGTTTACGATACCACACAGAGATTCTGGAGCTTTGTAAACATGACAGTTTGTGTACTATAGAACAGTAGTAATACCAAAATGTGAAGTTATAGTGTTTACTTTTAAACTGAGAAGGTTTTTTTATGTTTACAGTATTGTATTTAGCAATAAAAGTGGCCCCAGCGAGTGGTTACTGAGTGTGAACCTTTAATAAATAGGTTTTGAATGTGAACTTTTTTCAGAAAAAATAGCAGTGAGGTTGGGAAATTTAAAAATACCATTCCTTTTAGCAGTAATAACGTAGAACATTTCTGCAAGTTGTCCTTTATAACTACATGTAGAAATATCCTTATAGCAAAGTGTCTGAACAAGTAGCTTGTTCAATTGACTGTTAATGACATAGTAGATTGGATTTCTGATTAGCTTTCTGTAAAGTTAAATGCATAATTCAGTCATTATTAAATAATATAGGTTTGTAAATTAGGTTTTCTTTGATTTAAAGCCTAACGACTATTGTTTATTTCCGCACCGTATGAAGTTGGTCCTTGCCACATTAAATGTCAGTCATTATAAAAAATTTGTTTGTTAAAAAAAAACCCACTTTTCATCAGTTTGGTCTTGTATTTTTCCAAGCTTTTTTTAAACTATCCTTAGTATTGATTGCTACAACTGTTCTTTTCGACACACATTAAAACAAGATTTCTTTTTATAAAATCCAGCTATGAGCCTGAGCTTCACCCAGGTGTTACTTACAAAATCAAAGACATCAAAGCAACCATGAAGATTTTCTCAACAGGAAGCATTACCATCACAGGTACTGAACTTTATATCTAACATTGTCTTTTATATTACTTTATTTTAACAGTTGTTAGATTATCATTACCATTACAGGTATGTAATTTAACTCTCAAACTTGTCAGTGTGATGCATACCTTGTGTGGTTTCTTTTATTGTATTGCAAAAACAAAAAAGCACCTATTGAAGGAAATAATTTGAAACATTAGATAAACTGTCTACAGATTGTATAGCTTCTACAAAATAAAATGTATTTAATATGTGATATTTTTATGAGCTTCAAAATTTCATTATGCTTCTTTCTTTTTTAAAAGCAATTAAAAATGCTTAACTTTCTTCTAGACTTCAATTCCTGACTTTTTCATTCTTGTAAACTTTCATACAAAATTTTTATTATATAAAACTAAATTTTATCTTTGTTCTGATCCTGAAATCACTGCATGCACTTTCACTGAGTTTCTGACCAAAGGCATAGAATAGAAAGTAACTTATTTTACAATACCAAAATAAACATTTGACATTTTCAAAATTATATATATAAAATTAGCTAACTAGACCTTTTTATTCAGTGAATTATAACTCCAAAGTTGTTGTTTTATTAAATGAGTTCTGTAATATTAACCTCAAGACATTTGGGTGCTGGAAGGTTAGTGTGTAACATTCGCTTTCATGTGGTTTTATTTTGTTAAACTAGTATTACTATTACACTCATAAGTTTTGTGTAACGTTCTTTTATTAGTTTATTAATGTCATAGATCAATGTATGTGGGAAATAATTTTTTTCCAGAATTTTTTTTTTTATTGTTAACCATCTCCTCGTTTATGTAAAGAGCATTTTGGTAAAACCTATAAAGGTATTATTTATTAATTAATCAGAACTTTCTTAAGTGAATAAACCGAGTAGAAAAATTACCTACAGCTTTGCATTTATTACATGAATAGATGATTATTTCTGGATATGTTCAATTCTGCTAATTATCAGAATATTAATGAATTTTCTTTTATTAGGGGAATTATTTAAATACGTTAAACCCATTGGATGTAAATGTGACGTCAACAGTATTATAAGTGAATAAACCGAGTAGAAAAATTACCTACAGCTTTGCATTTATTAGGGGAATTATTTAAATACGTTAAACCCATTGGATGTAAATGTGACATCAACAGTATTATTTTGGCTTCTTTCAAAATAGGTTTATGTCACTAAACTAACAATTCTTATATGGTTAGCACTTCTACTGCTACACATTTTTTATTTTTTTATGTACGACCAAAAGGAAAAATACACATTGAGTCTAGATTTCATAACTGCTCAACTTACAAGTACCATTTGTATGGAGGTAGGATTGAAGAAATGATTATGTAAGTTATTGGCTGGAAAATTCTTTTTGCTTCATTGGCTATGTTGATAACTATACAAGCAACACATCACTGTGATGTGTTGCTTGTTTTGGTCACGTTTCTCCAATTTCTTAATTAACAGCCAGTACAAGATTCTTGTATCGATTAAGCCTAGCTGCATTAAATGCATTTTGAAATCAGTTGTACATCTTACAATTGAATTCAAATAGGTTAATTAGTTAAAAGTATGGACAACAATAAGCCAAGCACAGTAAATTCATGTAGTAGTTGCT
This sequence comes from Limulus polyphemus, assembly GCF_000517525.1. Taxonomy (NCBI): domain Eukaryota; kingdom Metazoa; phylum Arthropoda; class Merostomata; order Xiphosura; family Limulidae; genus Limulus; species Limulus polyphemus. The sequence goes on from NW_013669454.1 coordinate 110,201, forward strand.
TAGCAGAGTGACGTAGTGAAACTTGGTATGTAACTACTCGTGTAGTAGTTGCTTAGCAGAGTGAAGTAGTGAAACTTGGTATGTAACTACTCATGTAGTAGTTGCTTAGCAGAGTGAAGTAGTGAAACTTGGTATGTAACTACTCATGTAGTAGTTGCTT
>NW_013669455.1:0-5069 GCF_000517525.1 Limulus polyphemus
GTAACAATATAATAATAATTGTAGCTTTTCTGGTTTTCGGACTTGTTGACAAAGTGTAAAAAATGTAAGTATAATGGTTTTCTAATCCAATAAGATATTAAAGACAAATAAAAAATTAGTCTTTATATAACGTTCCTGAAAAACATTTAAAAAAAGAAGAACATTTCAAAAAGTAAATATTAAAGTAAAGGCAAACAAGTAAAAGAGCGATTAAACCGAAGTAAAAGGAAATATAGGTATATATTAAGCGATTAATTCGAAATGAAACAGGCAAGTAAGTGAATGAGCCAAAATCCAGCAGAAAAATGAGCGATTGAGCCCGAATCAAATGTGGAAATGAATTATTAAAACAAAATTAAATAAGCAATTAACTCAAAATAAAGATTTAACTATAACTGACATATTTCTTCTTCCAAAGATACAACTCAACAATAAAGAAAACGTAAATCCATTATTCTACCTCTACATCTGTTAAGGCATTGTAACTACACTATGTTACTTTAAGCTGTATTTGATAGTTATTGCATGAGAAAACCACTACAGTTTCATAGAAATCTGTCTTATATTCAATATGTGTAATTTTGTCTTAAACTGAACATTTAGGAAATAGCATAAAAACCACTTGTGTTTGTAAGAGTAACACTCTTTGCCGTTATACTTATACTTATAATATAAAGTAAAATTACTGAAATACAAAACAAAAAAACAAGTTACTTTGAAAATGAACCAAATTACAAACTCTGGTTAGTCGTCCTGTGATTAAATGCACGCAACTTTACCATCTTGCTTGCCTTGCTAGAACAAACTCTCCTATACATTACAAACAAAAATGAGTTTTATCTGTCAATTCGCTATCATCATTTTCCCATTACCTGTGACACACTTAAACCGGTGTCTACAACTGTGATATACTCTAAATAGGAGAGAGGTGGCGCCATCTGCAGCGTATTTATTTAATCAAGATAATGGATTTAACGAAATAATATACATTTACTTCTCTTCTGGTAATTTTCAAAAAATAACAAAAATAAGTTACAAAGATGAATAAGACGTTTCCTAAAACTATTCATAATAAAAGCATACTTCTTTTAGTCTGATGAGGCAATTTATTTCCCCAGTATCTGAAATATTATACTAAATATTTTTCGGCTATCTCTTGGTGTGGTCTTTTATTTACTAAAACTGTCCAAACTACATAAAAACTACAAGGAACTAAATTCAGCATGCTGCGACAGTAGGCCGATACTAATACGCACGAGCTATTGTAGACAGTTTTGCCGATCATAAGGAAGCGTTTAGCATTGTTTGTTTGTTTTGAATTTCGCGCAAACTACACGAGGGCTATCTGCATTAGTCGTCCCTAATTTAGTAGTGCAGTACTAGAGGGAAGGCAGCTAGTCATCACTACCCACCGCTAACTCTTGGGTTACTCTTTTTACTAATGAATAGTGAGATTAACCGTTACATTATAACGCCCCCACGGCTGAAAGGAAGGGGATTCGAACCCGCGAACCTCAGATTGCCAGTCTGGCCATGCTGGGCCTTGTTTACTTATTCGCCAGAATATAATTTCAATTATATCGCCCGAATAATTCAATCGTTATATTCCGCCGCTCTCTGATACATCCACTAATGAACCAATATTGTGAGAAACAAATATAAAATCTAGTAACACTGTACTTCGGTGAGTAAACTGTACTTAGTTAATCCGTTAACACTGAATCAGAAAAAGTTTGATTCAGATTCTCGATTCTGAGACACGAAAATTATGCTGGTCATTACGTAGAATAAAACAACAACAATAGTTCGAACGAACAATTCTGAAAGAAACGCTCAACCAAATTGTCAACTTTCGTGTTCGAGAAAATCGATTGCTTTAATATTTGATATGAACCAGACATGAACTTCAAGTCTACAGAATATCATGACACTGATCTATTTCAGTTTATCTTTTCTCAGAATTGCTTTCAGTTGAAATATAATACATATATAACAATGGCGGTAAGAAAGTATAAACCAATGTCAAAATGTCAAGTTCTAGGTCGTTTCCAAAGATATTTCTAAGTTCGTGTTGTTTTTTTTTTTTTGGTACAATTATATTTATTAGCTTTGGATTAATTTGCTAACTGAACTTTATTTATATAACATTAAGGAAATTTCTTAATGCAAGCTTAAGTTAGGCCACTAGTAAGCAACATTTTACATTATGGTAAATACCCATACTGTGATGAAAAACAAAACTGAAAATAAGGTATGAAACCTACCCCCTAATTTATATTTTAACTGTAGAACAAAGGGTTGATTAAACAGTTTGTTTGATTTAGAGCAAATTTAAACTATACTATCTGTTGTATCCACCGCGGGAATCGAACCCCAGCGTTGTTAAGTTCGTACACTTATCGCTGGCTCACCAGTCAATAAATGCTAGTGAAAACAAAACCAAACTAAAGAGTGTGAGTCCTAAGCAGATAAAACAATTTAACGTACTTGGGCAGGAAAATGACGAAGTCAGTCTCCATTAGCAGATACTGCAAAATGTTTTTTAATGTTTAACAGATGTAGATGAACCTATTCACGACAGCTTCTTGGTTTAAACGCTGCTTTTTAGCGTCAAAGTACAATGAAATTTCAGAATAGCAGTTCATCAATGAAACTGCTACACGCCTAATAGATATTACAATTTTTTCGGTGGGTCAGCTGTAAGTTTACGGACTGACTATGCTAATATCCGGGATTCGATTCTCCACTTTAGACAGAGCGCTTTAGTTTTGGACCCTGTGTTTAACACGGTTATGTGGCCACGACATTTTGTTTTTTCATAATTTACATATGTATGAATAATCAGTAGTTGATGACGTAGTAATTGTGTCATCAAAGTATGAATTTCTAGACTTAGTAAATGAAGTCTTGGCCAGTGTTGCCAGGTTTACAACCTTTGACTAGGTTTGAGTTGAGTTGTTTCTTGTTGCTTCACGACTAGTGCCTGCTGACCAGGTGGTCTGATTTATAGTCTGTCAAAGAACATCTGAGGTCTTAAAGTGTGATTGTTGTTTGTGTTTCATAATAATAAAAGTCTTGACCTACTCTTGACAGTGAAATTTCACTAATTATGTCTAACATACTCTTAAATGTTATTGTTAAAAGCTTTTTCTCATAAAAATTGAGCTCTGAATTTAGAATCTGACTACCAGAGACGCCGTAAAATAAAGTTTGAAAAGAGTGTACTTCTTCTTACATAAGAGTCGCCCGGTGGCTTCGCTCTAAGTTAACAGGCTCGTAACGCTAATATACGAGGTTCGATTCCACGCAGTGGACATAGCTCAGATAACCCATTGTATAGCCTTAAAGTTTGAGATTAATTTTCATCTTCCTGGTACACGAAAAGTTTTTGAAACAGTTTGTAATTTTTTGCACCGGAGAGCATTTGTAAGGTTGATTTGTTTTGAATTTCGCGCAAAGTTACACGAGAGCTATCTGTGCTAGCCGTCTTTAATTTAGCATGGAAGGCTAGAGGGAAGGCAGCTAGTCATCACCACCCACCGCCAACTTTTGGGCTACTCTTTTACTAACGAAGAGTGGGATTAACGGTCACATTTTAACGGTCCCACGACTGAAAGGGCGAGCATATTTGGTGGGACGGGAATTCGAATCCGCGACTCTCAACTTGCGAGTAGAGCGCCCTAACCACCTGGCTTGTAAGAGATACTTGAGGTTTGATGTATAAACCTCAAGACACACGAAAACGGGGAAGTATTTAATTTATGAGTTTATTAATTATATTAAAGCTCCCCTATCTTGGAATAAGTTATTATTTATGACTTAGTGATGAAATTGTAGTTTTCTTTCTCGAAAGAAGGGGATTTATTCATGGCTTTACTAAATTAAAATTTATCCTTGAACGATTTTTTAAAAGTGAAACGTTTCTCTTTTGATGATAAATGTTATTATTCAGCAACGATGACCTCTTCATAAAACAACCGTCTTATAATAAACAGCAAAATCTTTATTCTTTATTTCTTTGGAATTAAGCACAAAGCTACACAATGGGCTATCTGCGCTCTGCCCACCACGGGTATCGAAACTCAGTTTCTAGCGTTATAAGTCCGCAGACATACCACTGGGGGGCATTTGTTTTTATTGAATTTCATAATTATATTAGCAATCTATTTTTTTTTACTTATTATTTTCAAGCATTTCCTCAAAGTTTGTCATAAAAATGTATATCCATTAACTAGAGTGAAATGTTAATTTCATAATCTGATGATCTTATTTTGTTTTAGGTATTTAGCAATAAATGTTTTATAAAATTCACTGTAACGCCTATGTTTGTCATTAAGATTAACTGAGGCAGTTTACATCAATAAGAAAATGATTTATCAAAATTAAAATTTAAGTCAAGTATTTCAATAAGATGTTTAAAGCAAACCCCATCATTGGAGACATGAACATTGTGAAGACGTATAGCCTTTGAAGTTAAGCTAATCAAAACACACACACAAATAAACAAATTCACTCTGTTTAGTATTTTTATATACAAATTGAAAATTTGCTTTTGCCGATTTGTGACGAGTAGGAAAAGTTATTCTGAATCAGCTTAATATAAAATCTAGTCATCTCATGACTACCAACAAATTTTAGACATGTTTAATTCTAACTCCATTTAGGGCATGCCTGTGAACAGGAAGCTGGGAGTTAAAGAAAGACGTTTGCCACCTATCAATGGTGTTAATCCTGGATCACCTGGATCGTTGGAACTTAGATTACCAAGTCCGTTGATCAGCTCATCAGTAAGCCGATATCATTTGAACTGCCAAGGACTAGATGGACTACTTTCTGCAGGTGACGTACTGAAATTAATTTGAAACTATTTTTTGTTTAAAATAAGTTAATATAGGATTTGGTATACAAGATAATTTGATTGCCATGTACAGAAGTTTATAGTGTTGCGTCAGCGAGATCACGTGACTAGTGTCACGCCACGTTTTCTAGATTTAAGTTGATTTAAGTGCTGTGACATGCAGATCAATGGATGTAGCAACACTTACTGGAGTCTGGCCTTTGTTGTTTCC
>NW_013669455.1:5990-10074 GCF_000517525.1 Limulus polyphemus
ATTTTGCTGTTCGAGCTGCCACTGTTGCATGTTTTCTTGCAACTGCTGTTGTCTCTCTTCTTGTTTCTTTTCTTTTTCCTCTAACAACTGTTGTAATTTCTCTTCTCGTTCTTCTTGTTTCTTTTCTTTTTCCTCTAACAACTGTTGTAATTTATCTTCCCGTTCTTCTTGTTTCTTTTCTTTTTCCTCTAACAACTGTTGTAATTTATCTTCCCGTTCTTCTTGTTTCTTTTGCTGTTCTTGTATTGCTACCATTAAGTCTGCTAGGCTGTAGTTTGATTTGCCGCTTCTCGTTTCTATTTTTTTTATCCCACTCTCTGACACCAATTTGTTACGTCTCCCGTCTCCGTTTGTTAATTAATTTTTCCGTAAATTCTTTCCAACTAAACTTTAGCAGCACAAGTCCTTTCTTAAATAAAACTGGTTTATTCTTTCTGAATAAAATTTTACGATACACTTAATTTCAACATTCGAGCTAAAACAAACGCTATAACAACGAACGTTAACTTCAACAATACTCTCTGACAGCAGATCAATTACTCACTACCTACACATTGTCCCGTCACGTTGTCACCATCTTATATATACCAGACTACCCACAATCTAGTAATCTTGGGAAAGTTCGAGAAAGAAGTGGCGTGATACTAGTCACGTGACCTCGCTGACGCAACATATAATCCTTTCTTTCTTCTGTTTTCAGTATTATGAGCATATTCGATATTTATCTAATCTCTCTTTCACTAATGTATAATCCTTTCTTTCTTCTGTTTTCAGTATTATGAATATTTTAGATATTTTTAGAATCTTTGTTTTACTTATGCGCAATCCTTTTATTTTTATCTTCACAAAAAGCTAAGATTTTGTTTAAAAGAAAGATACTTGAAGTTGTATATATGTAAATTAGCTCTTTATATTACATCAATGTTTGGAATTTTATACTTTTGTAAAGGATAATTTTATATATTTATAAAAAAAATCCAATACAAATTTCTCCTCAAAGTAAGTACGACAGTAAGTCACGTGACAGATGCATGGAAACATACAAGCTATGCCTCTGAAAGTGTGAAAAACTATTTGTCTCAAAAATATGCAGTAATAAATTAAAAAATGAAACCCACTAATACTAACGGGCAGATTATGACTACCTATATTTATATAGGCTTTTTAACAACTTATTAGAATAGCCCCGTGTTTTTTTAGTCTAGGCAAAAATAGGTTGTTTCTTTTATGTCTTTTCCCCTACAAAAGTCTCACGATTTGCAAAATCTGCTGGAAGGACCGCTGAGTTTGAAATAGTTTGCCTGATAATATAAAGATAAAAATGTAGAAAATTCATAAATATTTAGTGTATTTCTCAACTTGCTGCTGTGTGAATTAAATTTCATTTATGTTGAACGATACATTGATCGTTCACGAGACGTGCTAATAAGCTGAAGTTTTAGTTTCAAGGTTAACGATCATACTTGTAAATTTACAAATGTTAATGATCGGTACATATTTGATGTTATTGTTAAATCTAATTATATATATATATATATATATAGTTCAATGTAATAATAATAACATATTGATATATATGTCATGATATAAAAGACTGTTTAGTTTGGATGTTATTGATTGATTTGTTTTTCTGAGTAAATATTTTATTATTTAGTTTTTGTTATAATAAGAGTTAATGGCAGACGATTGTGGGAGGTTTTGTTAATAATTCATTGATGTTGAGACTATGAACGTCGCGTGCAATACACTGACTTCCAGAATATAGAAGGCAGACAGATAATTAGGTGATATAGATATAAATAGCGGGAAACAGCAGACAGATAATAGCAGAAGAAAGTAAAGTTACAAAAGGAAAGGTTCGGCGTGAAACTAAATACGGTAGAAGTGATAGGCCTAAGGATTGACATAGGCCTAACATTTAATATGTTAGAGTAAGACTAACAGTAGAAACGGAGACAAGAAAAATAATTTATTGCATGAAAGCGCGTTTCTAAAGTAATTGAATCAGCCTGAGTGCATTTTGATAAAAGGTAAAGAGGATATTAAGAAGAAAAAATACCAAAGATTACGGTAACTCGCGCCACAATTGTAAGTGAATCAGACATATAATACCAGTGCGATAGTAATAGAGAAGATAGTTTTTACTTTACTGGGTTCGATTTCTGCAGATGTTTTGCTTTGTTTCTTTTATTCACTATTTTATTCTGAACTCGGATCTGCAAATTGCTCAGTTAGTGTGTTTCAGCTTATGAAACTTTTAAGAAATGTTTGATATTCTGTTTTGAGGTCCGATCTTATATTGTATTTCAATTCCAGATGTCGAGTTGAAATTGACAATTCCCGTAAAATGTCTGAACGGAACGATCAGTAATGGCCGCTTGTACCACGTAAGAAACAAGGCGGGAACTGTCCATTACAAAAATTTTTTAACAATATTCTATTACTGCTCGCTATTAGAGAAACAAAGAAAGATCTATTCATTACAAATTTCAAATCTACAGTGTCTACGTTGCCGAAAATAACGACAAAAAATTCTCCTTCTCTTCCTGCAAGTTTTATTACCAAGGGTAGGGGATAAGAGCAGTAAGACTATTGTACACTATTGTTATTAGTTAATAATATCGCCTGCCAAAAAACAATAAATTTCTTATAAATTAATGAATTTACAATCCAACTACCTAAAACCTGACCTTTCACCGGTAATCAGTACAATAGGTTTGATCTACTATCTCAGATAAATGTGATTGTAATTCGTGAAACATCAATTTTTTATATGAATAGCTCTTGAAAGGATAAGTCTATGGTCATGTCGAAATAAACCACATAAATTACTATTTTTTTTTAATTTCTTAACGAAATCGTAAGTATTAACTAAATGTGCAGTTGATATTTTGAGACACCTTTAACTCGATCAACTACTTACGTTACTATTATCCACATTGTGTCCACGAACGGTTTAAAAAATCCATAAAACGTATACCTTTATTAGTACAGTTCTGTTTATTAAAAGCAAGTAAAGTATTGAAGCTACTTAAATCAATTTTCACTACTCATAATAATGCACATCTTGCTTTGAACTTTATGGTTATGCACAATGTTTTTCTCATTTACAGATAAAAGATTTTACAAAGGGAAGAGAAGCAGGGGGAGGATGACAAGGAGCAGCTCAAACGGTACCATCAACAAGAATGGTAGTCATATGAACTTATTTCACATTAATACGGTACCATAAACAAGAATGGTAGCCATATTAGCTTATTTCAGATCAATACGGTACCATAAACAAGAATGGTAGCCATATTAGCTTATTTCAGATCAATACGGTACCATAAACAAGAATGGTAGTCATATGAACTTGTTTGAGATAAATACGGTACCATCAACAAGAATGGTAGTCACATGAACTTATTTCAGATTAATACGGTACCATAAACAAGAATGGTAGTCACATGAACTTATTTCACATTAATACGGTACCATCAACAAGAATGGTAGTCACATGAACTTATTTCACACTAATATGGTACCATCAACAAGAATGGTAGTCACATGAACTTATTTCACATTAATACGGTACCATCAACAAGAATGGTAGTCACATGAACTTTTTTCAGATTAATACGGTACCATAAACAAGAATGGTAGCCATATTAGCTTATTTCAGATTAATACGGTATCATAAACAAGAATGGTAGTCATATGAACTTGTTTGAGATAAATACGGTACCATCAACAAGAATGGTAGTCACATGAACTTATTTCAGATTAATACGGTACCATAAACAAGAATGGTAGTCATATGAACTTATTTCAGATTAATACGGTACCATAAACAAGAATGGTAGTCATATGAACTTATTTCAGATTAATACGGTACCATCAACAAGAATGGTAGTCACATGAACTTATTTCAGATTAATACGGTACCATCAACAAGAATGGTAGTCACATGAACTTATTTCACATTAATACGGTACCATAAACAAGAATGGTAGTAACATGAACTTATTTCAGATTAATACGGTACCATAAACAAGAATGGTAGTCACATGAACTTATTTCAGATTAATACGGTACCATCAAC
>NW_013669455.1:10442-12116 GCF_000517525.1 Limulus polyphemus
TTATTTCAGATTAATACGGTACCATAAACAAGAATGGTAGTCATATGAACTTGTTTGAGATTAATACGGTACCATCAACAAGAATGGTAGTCACATGAACTTATTTCAGATTAATACGGTACCATAAACAAGAATGGTAGTCATATGAACTTATTTCAGATTAATACGGTACCATAAACAAGAATGGTAGTCATATGAACTTATTTCAGATTAATACGGTACCATAAACAAGAATGGTAGTCATATGAACTTGTTTGAGATTAATACGGTACTATCAACAAGAATGGTAGTCACATGAACTTATTTCAGATTAATACGGTACCATAAACAAGAATGGTAGTCATATAAACCTATTTCAGATTAAAGTTACTCTGTGTATACGTTCCGCTGAGAAGAATTTTTCTCGTGAAATAGTTGAAAACATTTATGTTAATTCACTGAAGCTGTTCCTATAGTGTATATTTTTATGGTATGTCAAAACAAGGCTCCTGAATTTCTCAACTCACGACCCACCTAAATATCCAAGTGATTTTCTGGGAGGGAGATTACTGTTATAATTTATTTCAGTATTAGTAAATCTAGTAGTGCCCTCATATGTTTTGTTTTGTTTGCTCAAAGACATTTCTGGGTTAATACTCTATAAATAATATTAAAATAAAAATATGTATATATTTTACTATGTTTTATTCTGTTACCTAATCTAATTTTACATGAAAAACTTTAAAAAAGTCAACAAGTTTTGTGAATGATTGCGAAATCTATATAGTTGCTCAAGATCTTTTATCCAAGTTTTATTAGCAAGAAAATATAAATGTTGGCCAGATTTCGAATTTTTCATGATTGAGATACAGTTTTTATATACATGTATATGTGCATTAATAATGGCTGGAGACGGCTTGAATGGGTAATGAAGAAAAAATTTAATATAAGTTCAACACAACAGCAAATGTACAACGTTTCGACAAGGTTTTGTTATCACCTTGTCGAAACGTTGTATATTTGTTGTTATGTTAAACTTATATTAAAGTTATTTCTTCATTACCCATTCTAGCCGTCTCCAGCCATTATTAGTCTCAAAGTGGATTCCTCGTCACCGAATTTGAATATATGTGCATTGTTCACATAGCTGTGTTTCCAACTTTTATGTAATGTGTTTTATGTTGTCTCTCTATTAATATAGTAGACTATGATACGCACGTGAAAACTTTGTTGATATATATATATGATCTTTGAAACTATGAAACATGTATCATTGCAGAAAAGTTCAACTGAATTGTAGTTGTATTGAATTAAATATTATAGTGTTTCATGTTTTTGCTAAGGTCGTGCATGGTTTAATGCTTATTGTGACGGGCCTGCGGATCCTAAGATTCAAGATTCGAGCCGCAATATGCCGTTGAACACGCTCCACGCAGTTGCCTCCGCTATTCAGTTATAAATAGCCGCATCGACGGCGCGTGCCTTTGGTCAGCATTTCTAATCCAGGGAGAGCTATGTCTGGACCTTAAGGGTATTTTGATCTGGTCTTTTATCCCACGTATCGCATAAAGTTTTGTTCAGAAAGTACACGTTTTTAAAGCAACAGAAATACTCTGATGTTTGACTAAAGACGTTAACGCTTGCGTTTACCTTAATTCATATAACGTTCAAATGTTTCACATCTTGGTCGTCACA
>NW_013669455.1:12913-14815 GCF_000517525.1 Limulus polyphemus
CATAATTAAAAAACATATAATGTTACAAATGTGTGTGCGTGCGTTAGGCTATCTGCTGTGTCCATCGAGAGGAATCGAACCTCTGAGTTTAGTGCTGTAAATCCAAAGACTTACTACAGTCCCACTGTTAAGAAATATACATGTCTATACAATGTTAATTCAAGTATAGCTGGGAAACAGATATTCCAGGATCTTCGTCAAAATTTAAAGATACATGTCAAGCAGTGTTTAATTATTTCCATCGACTCTCTTACATTAAGTTCAGTGTAATTACTCGTGAGACAAATTACAGTTTGTTTGTTTGTAGTTATGCACAAAGCTACACAATGGGTTATCTGTGTTCTGCCAACTACTGGTATCGAAAGCCAGTTTCTAGCTTCCGCAGACATACCGCTGTGCCACTGGGGAGCTGGAACAAATTAACTCGGTTTCTTCCCGTAAGATATGGTGGTTATGACTAATGACATGTTCTGCTACACATGATCAAGTACATTTTTTTTACAGCAAGTTTGTGTTCATTTAAACGACATTTTAGTTTACAAACTGCTGACCGATATAGATTTTGTTCCATTCTTACATTATTTTGTAAATTCCGTATTGTTCAAAGTTGTTGTCTTTTAATGAAAGATGGAGATTAGATTTGGCAGTCCATATATATATATAGAATATTTTGTTAACAACTTTATCAATGATTATCAGGTCGTATCTTCTATCCATGGCCACATGTTTAAGATAGCTGAATTAATTGAAAATACGAAAACCTCTTAAGTTAGACTATGGAACACATCAACTTTTTTGTTTGTGGCGGTGACTGCAAAAGGATTCCGAAAAGTTGTCATTTTTAGGGAGTTATGGTTACCAAAACATCTGGCAAAGTCGGCTGATTATTTTGTTCATTTTAAGTTGTAAATTTTAATGCTATCTTGTAAATTATACAATTAGTGTAAACATTCTTTGAACTTAATGTCACCGAGACTCCACGCTACCAACATATCGTTCACATGTCTCAACCATATTCTTGGCAGTTGGAATAAACAGTGGTTTCAGAATGATCCATAAAAATCTCACAGAGTAGTGGGAAGAGGGGAGATCCCATTGGAAATCCTTGAATTTGAAAATAGAATTTGTAATTTACTTGAATACATGATATACGTTTTCGTCAAATTTATGATATCGTTAATTTCAAGAGGATTCTGAATTAGCCTGTCTTCAAAAACCTAACGACTCACAGGGACTCATGTAACTAAAGACACAATATATAAAGAAACCATAACGTCATTATGGGATAGTTTCAAAGACTGGAGTTGATCAACAAATTGTGTTGAGTCTTTAATGCAATGTTTATGTTGTGAAGATAAGAAAGAAAATATATCAACTATCAGGCAGCGCGTTAGTGATGTGTTTTTCCTTCTTATTCTGTGTCAGCTGTAACTCATAAACCACAGTGTGCTTACTTACTTCCAGACTTCACAGCAAAACAACCTAGAGCCCCAAGCGATCCACGATAGGTTAGTTATAGCACAAAGTATATGCAATGATACAGATTGTTTAATATTGCCCATAACGTATATCAATCAATAGATAATACCATCTGTGATGTTAATAGTAAAAAAAAAAAGTCCAGAAACTAGTAATAAAAACATTATTAAAAAATAGTTGGGATTTAGAGATGGAAAAAAGATCAGAAACTAGAGAGCATTTGTACTAGAGAGCATTTGGAATGGTAGGAAAATCTGCATTCCACCACCTAACGTATATATGAATCCACCCTGTGAGTGGTTGAATGAAGGAATTGGTAATGCAGATTTTCCTACCATTCCAAATGCTCTCTAGTACCTGATCTTTTTCCATCCCTAGATCCCAGTAATTTTAGAATCCAATTTTCCATTGCTAATGAATTCA
>NW_013669455.1:15041-40772 GCF_000517525.1 Limulus polyphemus
TGAATTCATTAGCAATGGAAAATTGGATTCTAAAATTACTGGGATCTAGGGATGGAAAAAGATCAGAAACTAGAGAGCATTTGGAATGGTAGGAAAATCTGCATTCCACCACCTAACGTATATATGAATCCACCCTGTGAGTGGTTGAATGAAGGAATTGGTAATGCAGATTTTCCTACCATTCCAAATGCTCTCTAGTTTCTGATCTTTTTCCATCCCTAGATCCCAGTAATTTTAGAATACAATTTTCCATTGCTAATGAATTCAGCAACGACATCTGGTGAAGAATTAATACAAGAAACAATCAGACGATAAGGGGTATTTAGGAAGTGTATAAAACCGTGTAACAAGTTTGGTTTGAATTTCGCGCAAAGCTACACAAGAGCTATTTGAGCTAGCCGTCCATAATTTAACAATGACAGACTAGAGGAAAGGCAGCTACTCAACACCACCCACCGCCAACTCTTGGGCTACTCTTTTACCAACGAATTGACCGTCACATTATAACACCCCTACGGATGAAATGTCGGGGATTCGAACCAGCAACCCATATATTGCGAGTCGAACGCTTTAATTACCAGGCCATGCCAGGCCTTCATAGAACAAAATGAGATAGTAAATGTTTATAAATCTAGTTAGAGGTTAAGGTGATGCAGTATTTCAAAGTGTTCAGATCTTTTTCACGATAAGTGTTAGTGGGGTTCTTACTTAACAGTTTATATGATCCATCTGTTAAAAGATTGTTGATTCTTTCATTATAATGGCTCTTACTTACTACGATAATTTAATTACTTTTGCCAGGTTTGGTTATAACATTGTGTTTGTTATACTCGAGAGCCTTAAGGTCAAGGATCTTATTTTCTATTAGTGCATTTGCTACTTAAGAGGCTTGAATCCAGACGGATTTTATTTTAGTCTCAGACGAGAGGAAAAACTATATTTAAGTTGGATAAAATCGCAGGGATTAAATTTTCTGCGATGTTAGAAAGAAGTCCCTTTATATCAAAAAATAATCCTTTGTGTAATACATTTAAGTGGCTTTCAGTTATTTGATAAATTTATCATTTCCGTATTTTAGAGATCAATATTATTATCCAAAGTGATATGTGACTTGTTTAAGGTATCACATTTCTTCCGTTGCTATTCGTCATGTTCAAGACAATCCTTTTCACTAAAACCTCAACTTTTGTTTTTCAAGTAATACCATAGTATATACGGGGACCAACTTGCTTATTTAATATGTAAATTATAAATTTATTGTCTTTACTGGTGTCTGTAGTCTCCAAAGTAATATGTAACTTGTATAAGGTATCAGATTCCTTCCGTGTTTTTTATGTTCAAGAAAATATTTTTCATTAAAAGCCCAACTTTTGTAAATTATAAACTTTAATTTCTAGTTTAGATATGTAGTTTCGTTTCTATTTTTGTTTTATATTTCTAACTGGGCTCAACTTCGTGTTATAGATGATACGTTTGGAAGGTTTATAAATCATATTACATTCACAGAAATACACTTCGGAATTAAACCGACGTCCCTAAAAATTTACTAAGAAATTAAGACGACCAATCTCCAATTTCACCCTTGTTCTACATTCGTGAAAAGTTTTAGGAAGGTTATATATAGTTTTTTGTTTTTTTTTCTGAATGTCCCTTATTTTATAGAGGGCCTTCGTTAATATTACTTCTTTATGTTGGAGAATATCGAATAACACATCAGTATAGTTTGTCCAGTTCAGTTGATTTTCAGCAAAGTTCACAATTGGTAGGTTTGGGTTGTAAATTACACGCTGCTGAGTTGATTTGCAAGAACAATTTATTAAACCTCTTTTTATACTATCATGCTTTTGTGTTTCGTAGAGTAGCAATTGGGTTTAATTTGTAACAGTTATTGATTTTCTGTTGCACTGTACTACGTTTGTCATAGTTACAGATAGGCCTATTAGTATTACTATTAGGCTTAATTGTTGTCTCGTCGATGTAATTATTACTATGACTATGAGCATCCAGGGGTAGAAACCGAATTTATAAAATAATAAACACAAACAAACAAACAAAAAAAGTACCTCATCATATGCATCAGAATATTTATAACCACCGTATCCTATAACTATGAGATGAGACCGAATTAATTTGTTCCATAAGTAATTACACTGAACTGAATCAGCGAATGTAACTTAAGTTGTAACTTGTCGGTGTAAATAATTAAAGTAAACAGAAACATTTTTCTTTAAGTAAACATGAAGACCATGGAATTTACGTCCTTCAACTGTACTTGAATTGCATTGTATAGCCATGTATATATTTATGTATATATGTTTTATAATTATTGAACGACTTACCTTATGTACAGTGTATACAAATGAACAAAAACAAACCCAAACAAGTTTGCTTGACTGTTTAAGTTGGTATTATTTCATTTACATAGAAAGATAGTGTACACCTGACATGCATCACGTGTTCCAGGAAAGAGTGTTTTTAACTATAGTATATATACTGTTATATGTTTTCTTTTATGTGGTCAAAATATATTTGTTTAGCAATAATAAATAACTGTAGTTTAGAGGGTGTATTAAATTTATAAATCAAAAGCCACAAAACATATGAATAAACCAATAATTGTTATTTTATACGTATTATAAAAATTCGTTGTCATGACTTTATTAGAATTAGTATTTTGTATAAGTCTAAGTAAAAAATAATAATGTTCAGCATCTTGAGTTTTCGAAGAAAAGGAAAGAGGAGGTCCTTTGTTTTCTTTTTTTTTAATTACATCTTTTAAAGAAAGTTTGCACACTTTTTTATGGTTCTTGCTTGTCTTCAAAGGGTCTTCTTTTTCTATGTTTGCATCAAAATGATACATAATTTATGACAAATAAAGAAAAAAGGGCAAAATGAATCAACTCTATTCATCTAATTTTATATTCAGAAGTCTTCTTTGTATGATCGAAAAACGATAATTCCAAAATGGAAAAAAAAATCACAAAAAAAGTCGGGGGAGGCGGCTGCAAAAAAACAAAAAGGAAGCGGGGGCGGGGCCGCTAAAAGTTTTTCTTTTTTACTTGGCCTAATACCTTCCTATTGCCTGTGTTTGTGTATTGTTCAAGCTGTAGTTAATAATAGTATTGAACTCATATTTGACTAATTTATGAAGCTGAAATCTGATGGCCCTTCCACAAAGTTTACCCCAATGCCCCAAATCCTTATCCGACCCTGGCTTGGTGGCTGGCCTTACTCTTGCTTCTTCCAAACCGTTCAACCTAGTTGGAGTCAGGTTTAGCAATGATGTTTGAGTTCTTTTTTTTTTGATAATAAGTGTTTTATTACTCAAAACATTGGCATATATATGTACATATACTTTGTACCAGGCACGTATATTTTGGAACTTTGCATGCATATTTACTAGGTAAAACACAACCAAAATTTATCTACAAATTTGAAAAAGCATAATATTATCCTCTACGATTTTCTTTGTGTCATTACATAATAGTATTTTAAAATTCAGAAACGGTTTCTACTTCATACGTTAGTCAAAATAGTTAGTGTATTCGACTGTGTTAACATTCTCCTGTTGCAAAAAAAACAAATTGGAAACTATGCTTCTTGAGAATTAAACTGAGGAATCGACTTATCTCCCCTCTTTTTTTTTTCTTAAAAAGGTTTTGGTTTTTATTTCCGAAAAACACCGGATAAACTAGGAGTGACTTTCGTTTAACGTGTTGCTGTTATCATTGCATCTTGTTGTTGCTAATTAATCAAACATGAAACGTATAACTAAATTTAGCTTCTTGAGGCTAAATATATGGACATATTAGTTTACAAAATGTATTAGAAAAAAGTAGAAGATGTATTTTCGTTGAAATTTGTAGGTAAAACTTTCTTAACCTTGACAACTTTATCTGTACAAATTGCGAAATATGAATTGCCAATAACCATTAGGAAATTTTATAACTTCATACGAGATTATAAAATATTCCCACAGGGGCCAAAAGGATCTCGATAGTTTAGTTTGTTATCAGTTTCACGCAAAGCCGTCCTTAATCTACTAGTGAAAGACTAGAGGGAAGGCAGCTAGTCATCACCACCCACCGCCAACTCTTGGGCTACTCGTTTACCAACGAACAGTGGGATTGGCCGTCACATTATAACGCCCCAACGGCTGTAAAGGCGAACATGTTTGGTGGGACGGGAATTCGAACCCGTAGATTGCGAGTCGAACGCCATACCGATCTGACCATGCCAGGCCCAATCTCGATAGTTAAACGTTATAAATATTAATGAATTATATACAATCTATCAAACCTACTAGTTTTTACAGAATTCTAAACACCAATTAAATCAATTGTATCTATTTTGTAATTAGTTGTTTCTCTGATTTAAACTAAGGTTCTTTATCACCCACCCAATGATAAGAAATCGATATTCCTACACGCTCTTTAAACAACAACTTTTATTGGTTAAGCAGATACGAGATATGCAAATAAAAATACAACAACAACAACAAAAAACTTCAGATTTATTTGGTATAGTTAATGTCGATATAGTTGAATTTTAACACATTTAAAATACAAGTATAAAATATTTCATTCTACCTCATTCTTGATATTTAACCAACGTTCTGCATATATATATATTTAAATTGTATGATTATGGTGCAATTTATCAATAGATTGAATCTTGAATATATTTTTGTAAGCCTTATATTATCTTAATGTGCATTATAGATAAGGTATGCAAATAAACCAAAGTACTTAAAGACGTTACAATTCTTATCCTGACAGGACTTACTGCTGGAATGGAACATCTTCCATTTAGAAAGGTGAGCACCAATATAAGTACAGGTAGTTAAATATATCCTTCCAAAGGTTATTGTTTCTTAGAGAAATTCTTGAGATCAATCAATTTTGGGGTATACATAAGACATTTAAATCGACTTTACGTATAAAGAGGCCTTGAATTTCGTGACTTTATGAAGATCTAATTTATTGAAACGGCCTGTCATCCTACCGCATCAATAATTGATGTGAATATCTCCTGAAGAAGAATAGTCAACTATTCGAAAGCGCTCGAGTTTTAAGTCTATTACACTTTATATATGATCCTTTGTGCTAACTCTTTTATCAAAAACCGAATTTTTAAAGCACTCATGATTTGGAATACAATCATAAAACGATTTCTGTATGAATAAAATGATTTGTTCCGCAACTCTTTACGGAAGTTTCTGTCACGCAGCAGTTCAAATCACAGCCAGTATATACTTATGGTAAGGTTATGGCGATCAGATTTCAATCGTTGTCATGGTTAGCAGCCTTTACGAACACCTAATTCTAACTATTAATTAGTAACTGTTTTATTATATACAACTAGATATTAATTACTAATTAGATTTTATCTTACGCTCCAGCTGCTGTCTTCAGAGAAGTCATAAGAAGGACTATATTTGTTTTAGTAACTAGGTTTCGATGTCTTCCGTGCCAGGTTGCCTGAATGTGTTACTAGTTCGGTAGATGTAGAAGACTTCTTTTGTCATGATTTTCTTTTCGTGTGTTGTTAATATCCTATCAAATTTATTGTATGGTCTTCTACTCTGGCATGTTGGGCTATTGCAGATAGACCGGAATTAATTTGTCTTGATGTCTTTGTTTCTCAATGTATTGGAATACACGTTCATGGGTGATGCTGTAATAGTATGTTGTTGTTTTTTCTGTTAGACTTTTAAGTGCTATGGTGTGTGCTAACTTCGACCGTCTTGTGTTGTGTCTTTTGAATACTGTTCTGAATTTGTGTTGTTTACCTATCTTCTGTGTCTTCCAAGACCTTTGACATAGTGGAATATGACTGTATGTCTGTAATTTTTCTTCTGCTTATTCTTGGAGTTTATCTTCATTATTATCTTTTCTTTATCAATAGTTCCTGGTATCCATTGTTAAGGAGAACTGTAGTGATGTTTGTCTTCCTATTTATTGGCTTTTTCGGTATTACGAATCTCGTTCTTTCTTGAAACGAGATAGTATATGAAGCGCCCGTCTTTATGCTGTTCAAGTGGTTTGATTTGTAGTTGAGGTACTTATGAGTATTGTGGGTTTTTTGTAAACTCTTGTAGATATGAGTTAGGTTGGTAACGATCACGTCAAGGAATGACAGTTTTTCTATTGTGAATTGTATCGCGGGATGTTGTCGGTTCAGACGGTTCATGAATTCTTGAATTTTGTCTGTAGTGTGTGGTCATATTACAAATGTATCATCAACATATGTTAGCCAGGTCTCAAACCAGGTTCTGTTTTACTTATACAGCACATCATTGTAGTTGCCACTGTTCACTGTAAAATATTTTCCGAAAATAACCTTATTTTAGCTACACAATGGGAAGTCTGCGTTGTACCTACCACAGAGACTGAACCACGAAGGTTTACGTTATAAGTTCTCCAGCTTACCGTTAAGCCACCAGAGGACTTGCTGTGTACACCTTTTGTCCGCAAAAAAAATAAGCTGACGAACAGCATTGAGTTCATATAATCGAACAACAATAGATATGAAAATTTCTTGTGAAAATGCTTTATCATGACATACCTTTATTATATGCAGGAGTCTAAATCCTGCATATACGTGGCGGAATTCTCACATGGTAAGCTTAACTGTACCTGATTAATGTTTTTGTGTTTGACAAGTTCTATCCTTATCTTCATTTCCAACATAAAGGAAACAACGTCATATGAATAATAACTAGTCTCAGTTCTCTTGGCACGATAATCAATTGTGTTTCGTAATAAATATAAGAAAAATTTGAACTAGAACTTGTCTTAGTCATCTTGCCATGATACTAATCGTGTTCTGTAAATATACAACAAACTTACAAAATAACTAGTTTTAGTTTTACCGGTTTCATAATGAGTCATATGGGACATTAGAGAAAGTTTTAGTGAACAGTATTTAATGACTATAAATGTATTATTTAATATCTGTTGCCACTAATTTGACATGATGACTTTGCTTCTTTTTTTTTTTTGTTCAAGTTTCATATTCATGCTGGACAAAATAAAGTTTTACGAGATACCATCAACACCTTGTGTATTAGGCCTAGCAAGTGTCAAATACTATCAACATTGGCGGACACAGTTGCTTTAGTGCTTAATGCTTTCTCTCGGACTTTGTATATTTACGACAAAAATGCCCAGGTAAGTTTTCTTAGCTGTTCTAAACTCTTAGAAAAAACATTAAATGTTTAAATTTCTAACGTGTTTTGTTTTCTATACTTCCTGGTATTCCTATAATATATATAGTATATATATATTTAATTAAACCCAAACTTTAGTTCAATAATTCTATGTATGTATTGACGTTTCATGGTAGCTCACATGATGTATTGTGTGGGAGAAAATTCACATGCTTCAATATTCTGTATCAGCTAAATCACGAGACAAGGTTGACAGTGTCTTATTATCACAGAACAACTTTTTTCAGGTTTATATTTTAAACATATACGTTTCATACCTTCTGTTTCAAGGAAGAGTTAGATTTTTATATTAGTTCATAGAACATTTAAGAAAACAAGTATAAATCCGGGCGTTCCAACTAGATTTGATAACATCAAGAATTATCTCAAAATCTTGATATCCATAAATTTCTCTGTATGCCAGTTTTCTCTAATAAAGGATTGATTACGATGAAATTCGACAAATTAAACGAAGTCTAAAAATACAGTAACATCAACGTTTATAACAGAGAAATTCTGATTTAATGAGTTCAACGTTTCGACCCATAGTGTCGATCGGAAAATTGTCAGGTTACAGTTATCTGATGATGACCCGATCTATACATATAAGTCGAGATGTTGTAATCATTACAATCAGAATCTCCCTACTGTAGAATTTGTCGAGTTCCTCGTTTCGGACTGATACAGCCTTTCATCACAGGTTTGAAGGTGTGAAATAAAATAAAAATAAGTAAATTAAGTTTGAATTAGACCAAGCGGAATTAATGACATTGTACGAACGTGCTAGGAAATATTGTTAAGAAACCTAGGGTGTATTCTTTAAACGTTGTATATTGACAAAAAATTAAAGTATACGAAGAATTGACAAAGAAATAATCACACTTATATGTAACTTAGAATTATGTATGTATAAACACATACACATGGGGGCTGGTAAACCTACTTGAGAGGAAAGTTTTACCAAACACCACAGTGGTCCATTTTAAGAACTTGCTGGTTTCTTTTCTTTTTTCTATCTTATCTCTCTCTCTTTTAAGTAGCCATCTTCCCAAACCTGGGTTTAGATAATGAAAGGTGGCATAGATATGATATTTTGTAGGCTTAGAGCCCTCACGTATGCATCATTTTTTTTTATCAGAGAGGTGTATTCTTACCACTTTATGGGGCTTAATTCGATAAATACCTCTAATCCCAAGATAGATCTTATAATTTCTCAAAATATAATTTTTAACTTGTTCTTATTGGTTGCGTTGTCCTTCTGTTACGTCTTTCTTTTGTTTGCCTCATTTTCATAACACACACAAACACACATATATATGAGTACGTTGCATATGCATATTACAATCTATGTATACATACACGTACATATATACATATTCTGCCGCATAAAATTTAAGCCCGAGGAAACTTAAACAGAAAAGAGTGTACTGTATAAATAATTAGTACATATTTTCTGTTACTGTTTCTCGAATTTGGCTCGCCACAGTCATATGGGATACCCGTTTCGAGACTAAATCAGATGTTTGGACGTTGTTTTGTTGAAAAGGCAGTTAGAAAGAGGTACACTGCAAGTCTCAAAACAGTAGTGCCAAGAATTAGTGCATTAAGTGGATCAATCACGTGTGAAGCAATATTCTTTATAGCAATGTGCCATGCTTCAATCTGCAACCAGATAACAGACATATACCGAGTCGGAGATGATATAGAATCAGATTAAACCCCATTTTCATGCAGAGGGATGACAGTGGTTGTGTAAGTATGGTGTGAGAGTTGGCACATGATGTGCTAATCTCTTCATCTTGTAGAATGCCACATCTTGCTATATTTTTGTCTAGTAGATATTGATACATTTGGTCCTAGCCTCGACATAATGGGCCATAACATCCAGCTTCACTGTGCTAAGTAGGGCAACACTTTTCTTTGAGAATTAAGAATTGACTAAATGGAGCTGCCTGCACTCACCGAACTCCAACCCCATCCTGCATTCGTGATTGGAATCCTTTTGGGAGAATGACCCCTATCGTAAAGTAACACTAAATGTCCTGGAAACAGCTCTTTAAAAGGAGGACACCTCAGGACCTTATCAATACTCTGGTTTTAAGCATGAAAACTCGGCAACCAGGTTACCCTTGAAATTCGCAGTGACTTTACTCCATACTGAAATCAAATGTCACGAACTACAAAACAAACAAACAAAAAAATAATGAAGACACCCCTACCAAAATAATAATCATTTATGAGCGTATTCTGATTGGTCACTTGCGTTTCAAATCATATGATGTATCATCTACTTCCTGATTTGCTTAAAGAAATAATTGCGTTTGGGTCTGACATTATTTTATAATGGTGATTTTGCGTTACCATAGCTTAAGTATTAGTAAATTCCAATCACCCTTTAATAGTTTTGTTTAGTCTAGGAGAAGAATATAACACTGTAAACATATCTATTTGTCTGCCACTGTGTGTATACTGTTTATATGAACTGTGTTTAGTCCAGGAGAATAAGATAACACTGTAAACATATTTGTCTGCATGGCTGTCATACTGCAATCAATGTTTTGTTCTTTACTAAAAAATAAAAATAATGTTAATTTAAAATTGTACCCATGTGTGATTAAAACGCGCATCAATACCTTGAGTAACTTTACTCATTACAGGATTTGTACGTTTACGAGAAGAACACAGATCGATTCAAGTAAGTACTTACTTTCTTGTTGTCCACAAATTTGTATGTAAGTTTACATAATCGGAATTAGTCTTGGACATATAACAGAAAATTACAAAAACATCAATAATTAGGAGTGTAAACAAGGTTATATTTGTTGAAACTCGTCATTAAGAAACGAATAGATGTTCACTAGGATTTTAGGATTTGGTAAAGGAGTGTAAAACAAGGTTATATTTGTTGAAACTCGTCATTAAGAAGCGAATAGATGTTCACGAGGATTTTAGGATTTGGTAAAGGAGTGTAAAACAAGGTTATATTTGTTGAAACTCGTCGTTAAGAAATGTATAGATGTTCACGAGGATTTTAGGATTTGGTAAAGGAGTGTAAAACAAGGTTATATTTGTTGAAACTCGTCATTACGAAACGAATAGATTTTCACTAGGATTTTAGGATTTGGTAAAGGAGTGTAAAACAAGGTTATATTTGTTGAAACTAGTCATTACGAAACGAATAGATTTTCACTAGGATTTTAGGATTTGGTAAAGGAGTGTAAAACAAGGTTATATTTTTTGAAACTCGTCATTACGAAACGAATAGATTTTCACTAGGATTTTAGGATTTGGTAAAGGAGTGTAAAACAAGGTTATATTTGTTGAAACTCGTCATTATGAAACGAATAGATCTTCACGAGGATTTTAGGATTTGGTAAGGGAGTGTAAAACAAGGTTATATTTGTTGAAACTCGTCATTAAGAAACGAATAGATGTTCACGAGGATTTTAGGATTTGGTAAGAGAGTGTAAAACAAGGTTATATTTGTTGAAACTCGTCATTAATAAATGTATAGATTTTCACGAGGATTTTATGGTTTGGGAAATATAAAGCAATTCAAATAGCAGTTTTATGACGTGAATAATTATAAAATTGTTCCATCCACCATATATTGGTTACACGTGACGTAACACCTTACAGTTACCGTTGTTTTACTTATATTGACTACTTGTTATATTGCTTCATCCACTATACATTGGTTACACGTGACCTAACACCTTACAGTTACCATTGTTTTACCTATATTGACTACTTGTTATATTGCTTCATCCACTATACATTGGTTACACGTGACCTAACTGTAAGTTGTTAAGGTAAAACAATGGAAGCAATATAACAAGTAGTCAATATCATCCACCATATATTGGTTGTAAGTTGTTACGTTACATCTAACAATGGTAACTGGTCACGTGTAACCAATATATGGTGGATGAAGCAACATAACAAGTAGTCAAACTGAATAACCATTTCCGTTTTTTCCCGGTGTTTATTGGACTTTTTTTTTCTGTACCTGGGGTGATTTGTCAGTGTTTATCGGTTAAAAGCTAAAATCAGAAGCCCTACGTATGATATGTAGAATCTAGGGATTTAGCGATACGATACGAATATCGTATTGTGAAGCTAGGATACTACTGTATACTTTGTATTGTATTCTTTGGCACAGAAAAAACCAAAATTTCTAAGTACTTAAATAAGACAATGTTAATAATATAGACAATAAATTACAGACAAGACTGTCAAACTTTGTAACAAACCGTTGGTAAAACTTCTGTATCTAGATACGTATTGTATCGACTACTGTGATGAGATACAAACCCCCAGTAGAAACAAATCATACTGAAGGCAGAGTTCAAGGGTTATTTTCACATGATTAAGTGTTAGCACTACGTACAAAAGACATAAGACAGTTATAAAATGAAACAACAATAGCGTAGTTCTAACGACACAATTAATACAGTCACGCAAGTATAAAATTGTGACGTGAGTAGGTAAAAACTCGCTGAAGCTTTGCATGACACAAACATATCAAAACACTTACTTTACTAGTCACGCCAGTGTTGTGTAACATCTTCACAAGGCACACTGTTTGAAAATATATCATTTTCTTCAGGTTAAGTCTATATATTTATTGTGCTTTTATACTTATATATTGTCGAAGGAAGCATTCATCCTTTGTATGCTCTGTTCGAAGTGCTCACGAGTTTTAACGCTTTCTATACTGGCTCGTATATAATTATTTTTCATTATCTTAGCTAATCTAACCTAATACGTTTACAATTTTTAGTTACTGTTATAACAATGAATATCAATTAGACTATGTTTGTACCTGTTATTACTCCCAAAAGAGAAATTAGTGTGCTGAAAATATACGGTATATTAGTACACTCGTTACAGTATTAACAGTGAAAACATCGAAAAACACCGATTTTAAGATATCTAAATAAAACAGCTAAAAATAAACACCGACAAACACAAACCTCTAATTATGGTTAAAATCCTCAGTGGCAAACAAACAAACAATCATAAAGATGCAAGTGTTGTTGGTGCTTCATCTGAACCCTCGGGTTGCGAGTCGAGCACCATAACACCTGGCCATGCCGGGCCCTTTTGACAGTGATGGTTTGATTTTGTTTGGATTTATAATTCCATACGAGGTAGGTTCATTATTGAAATTTCCCGCATGGTTTTGTGGACAAATCAATTCCTACAGCTTGTTTCAATAACATAATACAACATAAAATAGCGTAATAAGTACAATCATGCAAAAACGTGCGTACTTACTATCGAAAATCACGTTTTTAGTACTGTTGTAATATTTTTACGTAAAGCCCCTCGTCGGTTGGCAGTAAGCTTACGGGCTTACAACGTTAAAACCCGGAGTTATATTTCTCCGCGATGGACAAAGCGTAAATGGACCATTGTATAGCTTTAAGCTAAACATAAACAAAACCATTTACTTGAAATTTATTTCCTAAATATTTTTTGTCGGACATATAAACTATAATTTTTTTCTTTTAGTCATGAAAACATGTGGTGAAAATAGCCTATAATTAACTCAGTAAGCTGAGAAATGAATTAATTAGTTAAATAGTTTAAATAACTCCAACAACAGTGAGCGCTAAAACAAAAGTTAAATACACGAACAATTAATTCCTGAAGAAGAGAAAACTCAACAGTAAAACGGTAAAACCACTCATCTCGTTCGTTAGCAATACTCGTGTCATCGTGTCGGTAAGACCAATCATCTCGTTAGCAATACTCGTTTCATCGTGTCTGTAAGACCACTCATCTCGTTAGCAATACTCGTGTCATCGTGTCAGTAAGACCAATTATCTCGTTGGCAATACTCGTTTCATCGTGTCTGTAAGACCACTCATCTCGTTAGCAATACTCGTTTCATCGTGTCTGTAAGACCACTCATCTCGTTAGCAATACTCGTGTCATCATGTCGGTAAGACCACTCATCTCGTTAGCAGTACTCATTTCATCGTGTCTGTAAGACCACTCATCTCGTTAGCAATACTCATGTCATTTATTGCTAACGAGATGACTGGTCTTACTGACATGATGACACGAGTATTGCTAAGGAGATGGGTGGTCTTACAGACACGATGACACGAGTATTGCCAACGAGATGATTGGTCTTACTGACACCCGTGTCATCATGTCGGTAAGACCACTCATCTCGTTAGCAATACTCGTGTCATCATGTCAGTAAGACCAATCATCTCGTTAGCAATACTCGTGTCATCGTGTCGGTAAGACCAATCATATCGGTAGCAATACTCGTATCATCATGTCGGTAAGAGCAATCATCTCGTTAGCAATACTCGTGTCATCATGTCGGTAAGACCAGGCATCTCGTTAGCAATATTCTTGTCATCATTCTAGTAAGGCCCTTCTCCTTATTAGCACAACTTGTGTCATCATGTTAACAAGACCCATCATATCGTTAACACAACTCGTGTCATCACGTTAGCAAGACTCATTACCACGTTATATAATTTTCTTTTTACAGGTTGAAACTTGTACGTCCCCAAATCTATGCGGCTAATATCACGCCATTTCACTATATGGCTTTCATTGGAGTGGTCAGATGGCTTAAACTTTGTTTAATTTATGCCATATTTCAATAACATTTAAAATGGCCATATCTATTAACATATTTTAAACACTCGTTTCTACAGGCTCACTTCCCAAAATGTACAAGTTTTCTCCTTTGTAAACTCGTCTTCCTTAGCATTTACACATAATAAAGGAAACTGAAAAATTAATGGGGCAATTAACAGCACCGTTTCATATTTTATCTGTAATGGAAAATTTTATAACTTAATTAGATTAAATATAACCGAACCTCATATTTCCGTTATTACGGCGCTATGTTCCATTTGGTAGTCAAATTAAGCTGACCTCTTCTTCAGCAAATTGATAAAACTTCTTGAGATTAAGTGTGTGAGGTAAATATGTTGACCATGAAATGTGTAATTCTTACATTTAATACGTGCACGATGAGACATTCGTCACCATTGACCCTTTCTTTCCTCAATTATTTATATTTTATTTTGAAAAGTCACAGTGATATGGATCAAAAAATGGAATCTAGCTCATTTCGACAGGTTAACAAGAACCACTTTTAAATCATAAACTAAATGCTGATTGGACAAGTACATGTATGTATTTGTCTCAACTGGATTTATCTTTTTTAATGGCAAATAAAAATGCAGTAACACTTTACTCTGATGAGTCAGTAAATTGCTTTGATTGTAATTTAAAAACAGACATTACTAAACACAGTAAGTAATGACAAGCCAAGGATGTTGGTATTAATATTTTCAACCTGAACGGTACCTCATGTGATATCTAATGTTCAGACATAGCCCTCTCCAATCTAGACCTACTGGTCAGAAGGAAGATAACCAATCAACAGTACCTACTGTCTATACAGCTGCATTTAAACCGAATAGCGGGATTGGCTGTTGAGGCTAAAAAGCTCTCACAGCTGATAGTGTAGTGAATGTTTAATGACATATCGCGGCCCAAACCTTGGGCCTTCAAATCCGTATTCAGAAACGCTAACCACTATACCGTACCTGGCCTTTTTAAGGATGTCATACCATTAATTTTCACTTGGTTGATCAACAGGTTATCATCGGATAGATAATAATGCTAGTAAGTGCTAAAACATGAGAAGATTACAGAGTAAATGTCTTTTCTATTAGATCGAACACTAAAGCATCTGAGATTATCTTAAAACAGATGTGGTATATTTTTGTATAGATTAACTTTAACTTTTTTTTTTTTACCATTTAAAATCAAAATCTTATCATGGTAAAGTTGTTTGAAGACTGCAAATTTAAATAGGAATAGTTGGCCAAAATTCATTCAAGATAAACTAAAAATCAAAGTATTAAGAACTACGTTAACGAGAAAGAAAAATACAACAATTATTAAGGAATGATGTGGAATTTATAAGTGTTTACAGGGCAACGTTCACTGGATACATCTTTCCGTTGTTAACTGAAACGTGTTAATACTGTTATTGTTTCAACTATCGACTTGGTGCAATTTTGCACTTAATGAAAAGCGTGGTATGTTTAAAGGATTGACTGATCTGTTAGACGTGCGTTACAATAACGTGAACCAAAGTAATGGTGCTGATGTATTAAATGTTTAGGTCTCGTTAAGTTTTATTATTATTCATGTATGATAGATGTTATAAATGTTGAGGAAAGTGTACTAAAACTTTGTATGATGTGGATCAAAGGATAGTATATTGTCTTACAGGAAACTCGCAGTCATGAGTGAAATATTCAAATTATCTGTAGTCTTGTACTGATGTTTCAATCCCGAAACTTTTAATTTTTCATTACCCTTTTTTTATAACATCGTATAATGTAGGATAACCAAGACAGCAACCTTCCTTACGGTTCCTTCGTAGCGATTTTTCTATGATGCACAGTCCACCTACGTCTTGCATCGGGATACAGTAGTATGAAGAAAAAGCTAATTGCATTTTTAGTTTATAATCTTATTCAATACCAATTATATTGAATACATAGTGAAGGAATCTGGTTAAATACACCAAAATAATTGAAACGCCATCCGTTATTAAAAGGTATAAAACACGTTTGTTTGTTTTTCATTAAGAACATTTATTCTGTAATATCTCAGCCAAGACGAAACAGTCACCAGAATTCCCGTGGAAACTGGAACAACAGTTGCTGCTTATGTTGCTGTAACGAAAGAAACAGTGAGAACAAATAATACAAGTGATGTAAGTATTTAAATTTCATGTTTAATCATTAAATAAAAACGCCTAAATACACATTTTATCAGAGACGAATTTGATATTAAGTATTCTTTTTTTTACTCAATACGTAGATAAAGAACGAAGAATCTAAGGAAATCGTTTATGATAAATGCAGCGAGTATGTGAAAGTTAAATTTGAAGGGGGCTAGAGAATTTATGTAAAATGACAAACCCTCCAAAGAATTAGTAATTTTTGAAATATGGGAATTTTTAAGTTATGATTTTGAATGTTTAGTTATGCAGAAACATAGTGCAATTAAATGTATTTTAAAAAAATTACAAAGTTTTGAAAATTGACGTCACGTTTAGCTCCTCTTTCAAACGTGTGTGATAGGAGTGATTATATGTGTGTGTGTGTGTGTGCCCTGTGTGCCCAAAAAAATTAAGAGAATTTATTTCTTATATACATTTTGAGCAATCTTTAAGTTTTTATTCGTTTTTCTTGAATTTATTTGTAAATTGTCTGCGCTAATATGATGATACATTGAGGCTGTAACTCCATTTTTAAAACAAAAATGTTGAAAGTAATTTATAATTCAACGACCTATTATAACATTTCACTTCCAGTGTGAGATGCAGGTTAATAGTTTATCCATTACTATATTTTGTCTGTTCTTTAGGTTAACCTTTATCGAAAGGGCTGACTCATTACTAACAGTATTGATGTAGCGCAGTGGCGTACGTAGCATATCACAGGCATAGATATCCTGTACGATCATGTGCTCCATACCAAAATGATAATAATTTGGGTTCCTGTTACTGCTCTTTATTTAAATTTACCTTTAACCAATCAAAAAATGCTATTTTTACACACCTCTGATTACGAACGGCAATGGACAAATTAAGAAGAATATGAAGAAAAGCAAACATCAGCAGTTAAATTGATACATCTTTTTCTACTAGGCAATATTAACGTCTTATTTTACTGGTTCAAGTTAAATAGTTTGTTTGTTTGCAATTAAGCACAAAGCTACACAATGGGTTATCTGTGCTCTGCCCACCACGGGTATCGAAACCCGGATTCTAGCGTTATAATTCCGCAGACATACCGCTCTGCCATTGAGAGGCAGTTAAATAGTGGTGATGATTAAAAGTAATATATTGAATTCTAAGTTACGGTTGTCTGGAAACTAATCTGAAAGTGTTTATGTTCTTGCATTAATAAATTCAAACACTTTAATTAGATTTTCAGTTTCTTTTAGTTACTGAACATGAAATTCCTTTTATAGAAGATGGACTTTTATACACAAAATATTGTTTTGGGTAACTTATGTATCAGGACTCTTAAACTAGACTTAATTGAAATCACCATAAATTAATTTGTGGGTTTTTATGCTGATTTGATTAATATGTACAGGTTATATTTTCAGATAAAAATATATGTTATTTAAGATCGACGTTCCATAAATACGTTCATTCTGTTGTAAATATTTTAAAATAAAACAACTTATTTGCTGTCATTTCAGAAATGAAAACAACAACAAAAAAAACATAAATCTAATGGTACAAATATCAATTAATTTTAAGCTTATCAAATGTATTCGATAAATTTATATGAGTGAAGTCGGAAATTTCACTAAAGACACAAGTAATGGATGTACATAGTGCATCTTGACAATAGCTCTGCAGCATACTTTCCATTAAAAAATATTACGTCGTTAGGGTGTCATGCCAAAAGCATATCCTCCTCACTGCAGACTTTCCATAATCCATCTATTGTACGAAGGTGACTGTTTTCCAGTGCCTGTTTCAACAGTGATTGGACAGAAATCCATAGGTGCTGTGTTTTGGCCGATATGTTTTTGAATGAATACCGTGAATAACTGTTTCAATCTCTATTTCCTTTAGGTATGCGATGGTTAACCTGATATGTCGTGGGAGCAACTTGCGTATACGTGACTTGTGTCTCTTTTACAGACGGAGAACTTTCTCGATTATGTTCGGTACTGTTGCCTGGGGCACGTGGACGACTTTTGCAACTGACCTTTGTGTTCGTGGATATCATCTGTTACAAAACGCCTCACTTTGTTTACAATGGTTGGGGTACGACTTATTGCAAGTCTCTTTCCGGAAGGTCCTGATCACCAAACTGAGCCATATTCATTTGTTTTCTAATGTCATTAAGGAAAAGAGATATGTCGGTCTTGGAATTTCTAAAACCCTAATATGAGCACATCTTTATGATCGGAGTATACAAATATCTTGCGTCCGAAAGCGATGTTATATACCCTTCCCACAAGCGAAAAACCGTCAGTGGTAACACACCGCATGCGTAATGGCAATCAATCTCAAAATGTAGCTCTGATACATATATATATATGCCGTTCCACTGCGAATTTATATCGGCTGTGGTTGTTACGTAACTTGCTGATTTGCACATTTAAAGTCGTTCTAAGATAACTTACTCAACTTGTGTATTTATATTATAGAGCCGAGGTAGTAAAAGTTTGTTCTTGCCATGTTTATTTAAGTACATTAATGTTTGTTTGTTTTGTTTTGAATTTATGCACAAAGCTACACAAAGGGCTATCTGTGCTCTGCCCACCACGGGTATCGAAACCCGGTTTCTAGCGCTGAAAGCCCGCATGCATACCGCTGTGCCACTGGGGGGCAAGTACATTAATGACGATCTATAAAGAAATACAAGCTAAACAAACGAAGTATCTATCTAAGCATAACTACAACATAAAAATTAAAAATCAGTCGTTTGTTGTATGAATATAAACGTATAACTAAGTATATTCTTCAGTGTGTTTAAGTTGTGCACGTAAACATAAGTTCAGGTTTTTATGTAAAAACGATTCGTAACGAGCCGGTTGGCTTATGGTGAGAAATTAATGCAACTTCGATTTTACTGTATTAATGCATCAGTATAACTTCTGTGTTATAATAACATTATGCTTCGTTTATCAGAAGTAATCTAAAGAAAAGAGCATAGAACATGGAAGCTTTCTTTTTGTTTTTAGATAGACAGTTTTGGTTTTCCTATTAAGAGTTGGATTTTAAACAGGTGTTATTGTATTGTCTTAATGAAACAGCATAAACTGCGCCAAAAAAGCCATTAACAATGGATGGTGCCGGCGTTGTGCGTCTTTTAGGAAATGAATTTTGTTGTTGGTTGTTAAGCGCAAAGCTACATGATGTCTTATCTCTGCCCACCGCGGGTTTTGAAATCCGATTTTTAATGTTCTAAACTGCTTCAAAACTATAGATGGCTAAAACATTTATGTGTGATCATTTTCTTACATTAGATAGCTTGTTTTATTCCAGGATTCAAGGTTTCCTGATGGATTGTCCGTAGACGTCCAAGATGTGGAATTTATTTTGACACATCCTGTTCTAGAAGTAGACGGAGAGTTAGTAGGTAAGTATAAGACCCTCTTATTCTTAAGAGTTTTTAAAAGTGAAAATGCAATAATTATGTGGCCTGACAATGGATCGCATTGTAGCTTTACAGCACACACAGTAAAAACTTAAAACTGGTAGATTATTGTCAAGTTCTTGTCTACTAATTGACGTCTGCTTCCACTCTTCGAAACGTAATTTTGTTTTTATTTGTAGTCCCGGTCTAATAATCCAATTACAGGTCGAGTTAAAGAAGCGTTTCTTTTGGCTAATTAAATAAATTTGGGAACAGACAACTGCCTCTTATAAGGAAGTGAAGTGTCGAATTGGAAGATGTCACCTTTAGAACTGAAGACTGACTAGAGACTACGCGTTTAAATTTCAGACGTAAGCGTTTGGGAAATTGAACCTTGGTGTTTCTGTGTTTAGATGTAAAACACAATTTGAGGTGTTCAACATCAAAATACTTTTATTTATGTTATAGAGTGAACCACTCTCTTTGCGCTGATATAATATTTTTAGTTCGAGTATTAAATTTCAGTCAATTTACTATGATTAGTAAAATTTTCACCAGTGTTCATGCATTGCTAGTATTTATTTTGTTTGTTACTTATTTGTTCTAGAATTTTCGTGTAAGCCTATGCAAAGGGTTATCTACGCATAGCCGTCACTAATTTTGAACTGATAAGATTAGAAGGAAGGCAGCAAGTCAACAGCACCCACTGCCAACTCTTTGACTACTTCTGTATGACCGAATAGTTAGTTTTAACCGCCTCTATTGTAGAGCACCCAAAGTGCAGAGCGCGTTTATGTGGAATGGAACGTGAACCTTGAATCCTGAAATGTACAGTCCGAATACACGATCCATTAAGCCACATCTGTCCTTGTATTTTGTTTTTCTGAAAGAATTGTACAACTTGAATAAGAATACCCATAATTTAGAAAAACTGAGTCACAGATGTTAAGTAAGTTTTAATGAACAAACGAAGTAAAAATTGAAGTCTAATAATGTAATTTAAATGGCACAGTAAAAATGATTTAAGTGACGGATAAGATAGCAATCTTAATCAGATAAATATAATATGAAACTTAGCAGTAGTCGATATTACGAAATGTTTGATTATACTCTATTTATAACTCATGTTAATGCAAAAACTTCAATTTTATCTATATTTAATACTTAGCAAATTAGTAAACTAATTTTATGTAGGATATATAATTAGTGTTATTTTATCTGTCATTGTTCGGTTCTACAGGCATAATCGAGTTGTACAGGAAGGAGGAAGACGAAGAGTTTCAAGACGAGGACGAAGAGGTAAGCCTCGTTTTCCATTACTTGGATAAACATATATTTACTAAGCTCTTAAAAAAACAAGTCATGTATGAACCGTAACTAACTACATATGTGTGAGGAAGTACGAAAAGGGGTGACATAATCATATCACTTTTTTTCTTCTTATTCTTTTGTGACTTGTATTTTCTTTGATTTGCACCGCTAAAAGAAACTTGGTGTTAAAGTAAATTAATAAATAATACGGTGTTAAAAAAACCTTACCCTAATTCTGATGTGTAATGACATAAATAGAATTAATAGAACTGTATTGGCATTATAGGGCGATCTCAAGTATAAGGCAACCCCATTTTCAGAAACCATGGAAAAGGGAAAAAATGAGTTTCATAACGCTCATTTTTAGGTCCGCAAAATCAGTACTATAACTGAACAGCCTGCAAGTGAATTAGTTGCAAGAATTAGCGATGACTTTGTGCGAACATCTGGCACACATGCGTAGACGGATGCTATCTGGACATTCAGGAATGCTACAGGCTAGAGTAGGGGGAAAAGGCCTGTGGTCGGCCGCGATTATAAGATGACTATGAATTTTACAGGCTAATTATTAATAAACAAACATCGCCTTATAATCGGGCCAATACGGTAATTACAATTCTCCAACGTAATTTATTTCACAACGAAACAGTTCTTACTTAAGCAGTTTGCTAACTTAAATTGTCTCTTAACCAAAACTATGTATGTCATATCCAAGCCGGCCTGAAGAGCCCTTACATTGGCTGAAATGCTGTTGGTGTTGTAGCTTTTGTTTTACAAAGCTTCACAATGGTCTATCTACATTCTGCCCACTGCGGGGAATCGAACTCCAGATTTAAACTTTGTAAGTCCATAAAGTTACTGCTGACCCACGGGAGGGAGAATTGGCGAAAGACATCATCAGCACTGGATATAACACATGTAATGTGGTTGATATATTATTGTATAATCTTCTTTATTCCCACTCAGAAGTCCTTGTAATCTTTTAATATTGTAAAAAAAAAACAACAACTTAATTTTAAGACAGTTTTATAAATAAGGTTGCAAATTTCGTGTATCTAAAAGAAGAATGAAATAATGTTTAATCATTAGTCCATAGCTGTTTCTGTAATTAGCGTCGGAACTCAATGGCGGTTTGTAGTACCTTATTATTAGGATTAGCTACTGTGTTTGCGACTCAAAATCTAGGCCTATTAGTTATTTCTTTGTTTTTTCAAAAAATCCCCAAAACTAAATTATCTGTTGTCACAAAACTTGAAAATTATATAAAGTTACAAAATCTAAACTGTTATTGTCAAACTCTTGTAGGAAATTAACTATATTATAGCAACACAATTGATCACTATTAAACAAAGTTAAGATTTTTTGTTGAACTTGTTTTTCCAAAGCTGAATGAATTTTTAGTCACTAAAAGAAAATAAACCAAACATAAAAATCACATTATCTAAACTGAAAGAGCGCTAGCCAACAAGTAAATGACAAACGTCTTATAGGCCAAGACGAAATAATCGTCTAGAATCTGACATATAACCTCTATCAACGAGAAGCTAGACCTATCTCACAAATCAAGATTTTTGTTGTTGTTTTTTAATTTAGGCCCGGCATGGCCAGGTGGTTAGGGCGCTCGACTCGCAATCAGCGGCTCGCGGGTTGGAATCCCCGTCCCACCAAACATGCTCGCCGTGGGAGCGTTATAATGTGACGGTCACT
Source organism: Limulus polyphemus (assembly GCF_000517525.1). Lineage (NCBI taxonomy): Eukaryota > Metazoa > Arthropoda > Merostomata > Xiphosura > Limulidae > Limulus > Limulus polyphemus. The sequence continues at coordinate 37,440 of NW_013669455.1, forward strand.
TCCACTATTCGTTGGTGAAAGAGTAGCCCAAGAGTTGGCGGTGGGTGGTGATGACTAGCTGCCTTTCCTCTAGTTTTACACTGCTAAATTAGAGACGACTAGCTCAGATAGCCCTCATGTAGCTTTGCGCGAAATTCAAAACAAACAAACAAGCTTTACATAAGACTTTAAAGCACAGTCCGGAAAGGAAGAGGTCTCCACGAACCTGACCCTCCTTGATCACAAAAGACCTAAATCCCGATCCGGAGAGAGAGTGATAGGACGCAAAAGTAATCGTTTCGCGATTACTGCTTCGTTTCTTTATTTTTAAGACGCTGTACTATACAATGGGCTACCTGCACTGTGTCAACAGCAAGTATTGAACCCCGATTTTTAACATTATAAGCACCGAATCTTATCTGAGCTACTACGAAACGCTCTACATACGAATACACAGAAATTTAAGGCTGTGATTTAAAATATATATAAATGAAGTAAGACGTAGATACATAACTTTAAACCGAAATGATTTTGAAACACTACCTAAATTAATTATTAAACGAACAAATTATTTGTTTTCCAGGTCTTAAACAGTTACCTGCTGTGGGGTGGAATAGCCTTTCATTATGCTGAGGTAAAGTATAATTGGAATATTCACTATGTTAAAAAAAATCATATATGTGTACTAAGTTACGTAACTTATGGTCTTTTTATTTGTTAATTTACCATGATAAGTAGAGAGGTAAAATATATAATTTTCTGGCCTTTGAATAAATAAAGACTTAAACAACGCTTTTACAAACATTAGAATACGAAAATAAAAAAGGGAAATAAAACATTAAACAGCAATTTTTTTCTTTTCAAACTGGAGTTGGAATGTTAGAGCTTCAACATTCAACTGAGTTATTTTCGATTTGATTATTGTTGCCAAACATAAACTAACATTGCGCATGGCAAATGATATTAACAATTGACATGTATTACGTAATTTTATCTGTGACAGGGCTTCTTGTCATTGGTCAGTTGAGCATATTGTCATAAACATTGAGATTATAGCAATTGTTCGATAAAGTAAGTTTATTAATTTTATTTTTTAATTCTATAACACAGCATGGGATGTCAAGATGCATGGTAATAAAAATGGACATAACATCATGTAACCTGTGACTGGCATGCTTTTCAAACTTTACCTTTAAATTATTTCTATACTTCCATTTTGTACATATAGCTCATACATCATAAACTAGTGAACTACTTTAATAACTGATACATGTCATTCTTATTCATAGCTTTTATCATAAGCATGTTAAAAAGGAAGCAAAATAGTTTTTTAAAAATCTCGAATTAGTCCCGTGCTGCTGTGAAAGTTGTTATTGTGTTTTAGCGCAAACCTACACAATTGGCTGTCTACACTAAGGACCGCTGGTAACCTAACCCCAGATTTTAGCGTTGTAAGTCCGGAGAATTCCCGCTGACCCACAGGGGGACTTTGAAACTGATATCGATGAACTTAGATGTAATTCACAAACTATATTTATCATGAAAACCAATTACAGTAGTTTTTGTGTTTTCTAAAAGTACTGTTGCGTCAGCGAGGTCACGTGACTAGTGGCACGCCACCTATTTTCTAGAAATATCCTGTTCCTTCGTGAATGCCCTAGCATTTACTAGATATATGTTTGTCTGGTATATACATGTATATAAGACGCTCACAACGTGACGAGACAATGTGTGTAGGTAGTGAGTAATTGAACTGCAGTCAGAAAGTATTGTTGAAGTTAACGTTCGTTGTTAAAACATTTGTTATAGAGCGACTGTTGAAAATAAGTGTATCGGTAAAGTTGTATTCGGAAAGAATAAACCAGTTTTATTTAAGAAAGGACTTGTGTCGCTAAACGGAGACGTAACAGTACGCTAAGGGATATATATATACATTTTAAATTATCTATTGAAGAAAACCAGTACTAAAATCAATGCAAGAAGTCGCAATTACTATTACAGGATTAGTGCACAACTACAAGATTTTTTAAAAAAACTCTGCAAGTATAGCGCATATCTGAATCAATATATTTCGTTTTGTGTTTTCAGAGAATTTAATACTATAAAACAAAGCAATACAGTGCCTTCTTCTGATAATAATTTGACCTTTCACCTAGCTCTATACGAACATGGCGAGACAGAAGAAATTGAATAACTTTTTACTCACTCTTGTCAGGTAAGAAAAAGATAACAGCAGTTAGTAACAATAAGATAGCAGCATTTTAAATAACTCCTTCATTGTTGTCAGGTTAGAGAAAGGTAACAGTAGTTAGTAACACTAATATAGCAGCATTTTGAATAACTCCTTGATTGTTGTCAGGTAAGAAAAAAGGTAACAGTAGTTAGTACCATAAGATAGCAACATTTTAAATAGCTCCTTCATTGTTGTCAGGTAAGAAAAGGGTAACAGTAGTTAGTAACAATAATATAGCAGCATTTTAAATAACTCCTTGATTGTTGTCAGGTTAGAGAAAAGATAACAGCAGTTAGTAACAATAAAATAGTAGCATTTTAAATAGCTCCTTGATTATTATCAGGTTAGAGAAAAGATAACAGCAGTTAGTAACAATAACATAGCAGCATTTTAAATAACTCCTTATTGTTGTCAGGTTAGAGAAAAAATAACATCAGTTTGTAACAATAACATAGCAGCATTTTAAATAACTCCCTGATTGTTGTCAGGCTAGAGAAAAGATAACAGCAGTAGTAACAATAAGATAGCAATATTTTAAATAACTCTTTGATTGTTGTCAGGTAAGAAAAAAGATAACAGCAGTTAGTAACAATAAGATAGCAATATTTTAAATAACTCCTTGATTGTTGTCAGGTTAGAGAAAAGATAACAGCAGTTAGTAACAATAACATAGCAGCATTTCAAATAACTCCTTGATTGTTGTCAGGTAAGAAAAAAGTAACAGCAGTTAGTAACAATAACATAGCAACATTTTATATAACTCCTTCATTATTGTCAGGTTAGACAAAAAATAACAGCAGTTAGTAACAATAAAATAGCAGCATTTTAAATAACTCCTTCATTGTTGTCAGGTTAGAGAAAAGGTAACAGCAGTTAGTAACAATAACATAGCAGCATTTTAAATAACTCCTTCATTCTTGTCAGGTTAGAGAAAAGGTAACAGCAGTTATTAACAATAACATAGCAGCATTTTAAATAACTCCTTCATTCTTGTCAGGTTAGAGAAAAGGTAACAGCAGTTATTAACAATAACATAGCAGCATTTTAAATAACTCCTTCATTCTTGTCAGGTTAGAGAAAAGGTAACAGCAGTTATTAACAATAACATAGCAGCATTTTAA
>NW_013669455.1:41655-58425 GCF_000517525.1 Limulus polyphemus
TGCAATAGTTCTTGCACTAAAGATCCTCATGGAAATACGATCATACAATAGTTCTTGCACTAAAGACCCTCTTGGAGATATGGTCATGCAATAGTTCTTGCACTAAAGATCCTCATGGAAATACGATCATACAATAGTTCGTGCATTAAAGATCCTCATGGAAATATGATCATATAATAGTTCTTGCACTAAAGATCCTCTTCGAAATACGATCATGTAATATTTCTTCGTATTTTTTCGAACTACTGCAGTCTTTGTAGGGTTAGTAGAGATACTGCCTCTCCCAGAGTATGCACTTCTCTAGTTTTAGATTTAACCCTGCCATTCCTACTGCTGCAGCACCATGGTTAGGTTTATGGTAGCAGGCTCGAACTTAAGGCCAAATACCAAGACATCATCAGGATAGACCAGACATCACCTCTTTTGCAATCCTTTAAGAGTAAGCTTCATTGCTCTGCTGAAAGTGGTGGAAGCATTACACAGGCCAAATGGTATGACTCAGAACTCGTACAAATGATCTCAGTTGCTGAAAGCAAGTTTGGCACTTCTCACGTTATTCACCTAGACTTTCCAGAGGACCGGTTTTTAAAGTGCTGAACCATTGTACATGCTGTCCTGACAATCACTACTTGAAATGACCACACACTCTCTGAAGACTGTATGATTCTATCATTTAACATCCACTGTATCTCTGCGCTGGCTATATCTCTAGTGTTCCAGGGAAGCCTGTTAATTGGACGTGAGGACTAGTTTAAAGTGCTGAACCGATGTTCATGCTGTCCTAACAGTCACTACTTGAAATGACTACACACCCTCTGAAGACTGTATGATTTTGTCATTTAACATCCACTGTATCTCTGCACTGGCTATATAGCTAGTGTTCCAGGGAAGCCTGTTAATTGGAAGTGCATCATCTGTTTTTATCTGATGGCGTGTGATGTGGATTTACCCAATTGGCCATCGGATCTCACAACAGCAAATTTAGCCAACAGTTCACTAAGAATCTGCTGCTGTGTTTAATTCAGATTGCTTGCACAGTCTTTAACCAATATTATCACTAGTATCAGTTATCTTCACTTCACTTGCCATTCCAGTAGCGATTCCAGTGGGAGTCTGGACAAATCACCATCCATTTTAAGCATATTTTAGGTATTCGCTGAATGACTGCATTACATTGTCCCGACACACTCAACATATATACATGGAAGTACCGTGACTCCCTCTGTGATGTAATCATGCAGTCCACTGTTCCTGGGTCCATTCTGGCTAGCATCATATGGTTTTCCCACATAAACAAAGCTTACCTCTTGCACAGGCAAAACTGACAGATAGTTTCTGCAGTATGTCCATCTCTAGAATGCCAAAATCAAGATCTGCAATGATTACCTTCATCTTGTGATTCACAGTGCCAATATATAGTCAGAGATGTGCTTCTCTAGTCACAACTAGCATTTTGACATTTGTCAAAATGAAGTTAGTGTTAACTGACCAGAGTGGTGGCTTCACTCAGAGTTTCTGATAAATGGTGGTATCTGCCAGGGTTCTTGCAACTCTTTTATCTCTACAGGTATGCACTAATTTCCACTCAACCTTGAGAGAGTTGGGTGGAACACCAAACAATTTGGCGCAAGATAAATGCTGCACTTTCCTAAGTAAGTGACCAGAACCGACTCAGGCCCTGTTAGATTTCCAGAGCCAGATCAGCAGTAGTTGTAATTTACTGTTGTATCTTCTGTGCAGTTAGTCCAGACAAGCTACTTTACCTAACTTGCTTTCCATTAAGCTGTGACTGTTCTCTCTAAAGTGATCCTGCTGTAAATAACCAAAAGATATGAATTGGTCATTCCTTCTGGAGAAACGCCGGAGTAGAGACATACTTAGCATCAGTTGTGGCACCAACATCATGGGATGGCCAAGGAACCTTCAACCATTCACTGGAAAACAGTGGAGTTGTACTGCATTACCAGGTTGTGTCAGCTGCTGGTTTGCTCTTGGGGCACCCACTTGAACAGAATGATATATGTTAGGTATAATTACTACAGCTGCTGCTGTGGGTTTTTCTATTCCTGAAACACGTTCTAAGTCACGACTTCAAACTTAATCATCACAGAAAACAACTCTGTTAAGACGAGAATATATCATACCTCAAGTGGTCCCTCGATATCTCACTTGGTATCCCTTGTATGAATGATGTCTGTAGATGCCATTGCATACTATACCTTCGCATGCAATTGGCACACATCATTGATGTAGCACTCAAACACTTTCTTTGAGCCTTGAGCATGGCCAGATGGACAGCTCAGTTTTACACTGTGTTGAAATGTCAGTAATCTGTCTAAAGTCTTCCATGTCCGTATTCTTAAACACTGGAGAGATATCTGCTTTACCTCTATCACAGTTGCCTAGAGTATTGTCATAAATCTCTCCCCTGGGGGTACAGAAGAATGACCTTGTACTGGGACCCTTACACTCAGTCAAGTGTTAGATCCCGACTACTGGGTTGCAGAATAGTAAGTTACTGGAAGCATTTTGCAGTTTTTTCATCAGCTCTGAACAACCACAGGTCTCTTTGTGACCTGGAGTCAACCTGATAGTATATTTCTCATCAATGAATAGGGTTATTTCTTATCTTTGACATTTCGCATGAAGCACTTATTAGATGTGAAACTGTTTTTAAATTAATTAAGATCTCATGAGAGTCTCGCAACGTATCGTGCTACTCACGTGTGTACTACTTCATTTTGTGCACGCCTCTTGTTTGTGAAGCAAGCATTAAAGTGGAACTGATAGCTGAGAACTACTATAGGCAATTACAATTGTTGTTATTAAGATTGAGCTCGTTAATAATTTAAATCAATTTCCTGTCTTCACTTTCTCGTCTTTTTAAACGGCCCATAACATTTCGGCTTGAACCATACCCATTATAAAATAAAGAAATCCACGCCCCCCAGTGGTACAGCGGTATGTATGCGGACTTACAACGCTAGAAACCGGGTTTCGATACCCGTGGTGGGCAGAGCACAGATAGTCCATTGTGTAGCTTTGTGCTTAAATTCAAACAAAAAAATGCGCTATCTAACCACCCCGGCAGTGGCACTTATCCTCGGTACACACTTTAAATCACACTCCCCCTCATTATTGAAGTATTGTGGGGAAAAAATACCCCATATTTCTGCAATTTCATGGATTTTACTGCACTAAAAAACCACCCCTTTTCGTAATTTCTAGGATTTGTTGTTGAAAATCGAACACTGGTTACAACTGTATATATTTTACCGTTCATTGTATAATTATACAGTAGGTTAACAGTAATCTCGACTTACAATTTATGTTTAAATGTTAAGATAAAAAAAAAGATGTTCCTATAGACATTTGCTTACCTGTTCATTATATACTGAACTGAAAAGTAACAAAACAAGACGCCATTCGCCACCTAAAACACACCATATTCTATGAATTCGCAGATTTTGGTGAAAAACTCTCTCTAAGTCTCTTTTTTTAAGTTCGGGAACCGGGATTGTTTTTGTTTCTGCCATTTTTCGTCATGCTCAGGCGTAGAGTACAACTGCTAGAATCTAATCTGTATCATGACGGACTTTTCAAAGTTACAGGGTATTTACTGCTTGTGAACGATTTTCACTTTTAAAGTTTCGTAGATGTCTTTTTCAGTTTTCATTATAACTGTTGTTAAATTTTAAACATAATTTTAATTTGGCCGTTTATAAAAGAAGCTGAAAACCATGCAAGTAAATGTGTAACTAATCTTTTCCGGTAAACATTGGAAGTAATAGCCTTTATATGAAACCTATATAATGTCCTCCTTTTAAAATTTCAAACTATAAATATTTCAACTTGTACATGTTATGAAAGTTGAATACAAGATACATTATATGTGTGTGTGTGTGTATTGTTCAACTGTTAATTTGAGTCCCAGTTTGGGACCTGTGGTATGAGTAGTTGTTGAAAAGTAATCCGCACAGTATGGCCGCAGCCAGCTATGGGGTCACCGAGGTCCACACCTTGGTTAAATTAAATGTAACCTTTTTAAACCCACGTGGAAAAGGGGTACAATATGTAAGGCTGACCCTATGTCCTTGTCAGTGTTTGGACCTCTGGTCAATTTTAACTCAAGTTATGGCCGTGGTACACAGTCATGTCATCATTGTTAACACGTACTAATAAACTTGGTGTTCCGAAAATTGTTTAATCTCGAAGTTCAAGGGAGGTTCAGTGGCCAATAACACTTTTTCGTCACCCATTCAGTGTATAGGTTTTTCTCGTGGTGACCACAAAGCACGTTCACACCAACAGTATGTTTGTTTTTTGGTGTTTTCTAAGTGCAAATAGAAATACGCCCTTATTATCGTGCTTATTTATAGTTTCGTATTAGGGGGATTCCGAGTACTGATCACTCTTTTATTGTTGGTGTATTTCCAGACCTTCGCCCAGAAACTTGTCGACGCCGATCGGGCTTCCTTGTTCCTTGTTGATGGAAACACCAAGGAAATGTACGCTCGAATGTTTGATGTGAATGAAGAAGCAGAAAACGCAGATAAAACAGGTGATGAAGCAACATCAAAAGAGATAAGGCAAGTAAATAGGTGTACGTAAAACAACAGGTTTTTAACCTTTGTTTACTACACTCACAGAGCAGAGACATTAACGTTCGGACTTGTTCAAATTCGATAACCTAGTATAAAAGATCCAGAAGTCTACGCATGCCTATTAATAATCGGTATATAAGTTTCAACTGAAATTAACTAACAACTGAGTCTTGGAAATTAATATTTCCATAAGATATTCTCGTGTTTCACACGTAAAAATATCCTTAATTTTGAAACGCCTGAACAAGTGTGTATACTCCACACACACACACATATAGGGATTGACAATTTGGATAATATGCAAAAAAACAACAACATTTATCACTGACTTAGACTGGGTTCTGGGAATTCCACCCCTCGTCCGTAATTCTCCGGGTATTACTAGTTTAAAGATAAGAATTTGAAATTTATAAAATATTCTGGTAAAATTTATTCTGATGTATACATTAGATGAATTTTTGTGTGCTCACTTTTATTTATTTTTTGTTGTTAAGCACAAAGTTACACAATGGGCTATCTGTACCGTTATAAGCCTTGAGACTTACCACCGAGTTCTGAGGAACGTGTGCTTATTTGAATGGATTGTAGTTAATTCTAGTTTAATGGTTTCAACTAATTAAAATGACAAGAACACAGAACCAGAAAAGGATATTTTTAAATTAAGAGTAGTAATATAATCACCTCATGAGGTAGAAGTTTTTGCGAAAAAAAAAATATCGCTTTAGATAAATGTAACATCTGTATCTAAAATTTACAGATTTCCAGTTGGAACGGGAATTGCTGGGTTTGTTGCTCAAACCGGAGAGTCTCTAAACATTCCAGATGTTTATAACGACGATAGGTTTAACAGGTGAGCTCTGGGAATATGGATGTGGTTGTTCTTTTACTATTATATACGTGTTTTAGATGTGAAAAACTAGAATAGCAGTTTGAGTTATAAATACAGATTGTAGTGAGAAGCTAATTTAATATTATTATATATCTTGTGTTTGAAGTGGCTAGATTCTAATGTGAACAGAATATAAAAGATGTACATTTATGGTCAATCTTGTTATTGTTTTGGACAGGTCCGTCGACCAGCTCACGGGTTATACAACTAAAAATCTATTGTGTATGCCTATTTTTATTCGCAACAGGTAAGTGTCTTAGTTTCGTTCTTTAATTCTAAAACTAATAAAGTCGAAACTTTCGAATTTGTTTTTCAATTAAACTTAGAGGCCTAACTTCCCTGGACTTCCAATAAAATCCCCCCCCCCCTCCTTGAAATCTGTGTGTATGTGTTATTGTTGTGTTTTAATTCAGAGTTGTATATATTAGCTGGAATAAATATACGTACTGTGAATAATTTTAATATTATGAAATTCAATACTGTTACCAAACATTATAATGAATATTTCTCAAAGTTCTTAGGATTTATTTCTCACTAAGTTTCACTTTTTTTTACAGTTTTAATTCTCAAGGGCTAGTAGAATGGGTACTGTAATTTAAATTTGTCTTTTTCAAAGTAATATTTCCATAACTTGATAATTCTGTAGATGTTAATATCACTCTATAATGAATTTGGAATATTGGTTTGAATGTATTTTATAGTTTTAGATTTGGATTTCAATACGCAAAACGTTTTCATGTTTATGGGTTTTAAAAATATTATTATATTTCTAAGCATAATTTCCCAAAAATTGTACTGGACAATATTGCTTACGCCTAAAATATAACTGATATAACCAGCCACGGTTTCTCTATACTTTCTAAACAGTGCTTATATTTCAGATGACGGAAACATATAAGTTAGCATGTAAGATATTCACTGTGTCATTTCCAGGGTTATTGGAGTTGTCCAGATGGTAAATAAAGAGAGCGGTTCTTTTACTAAAGGAGACGAAGAAGCTTTCGCTACTTTCGCTACCTATTGCGGCTTAGCATTACATCATGCCAAGGTAAAAATTTCTCTCTTGAATGGTTGCAAAAGCTAGCTGAGGTTGGTAAATATGAATTGATTTAATTTCTGTTCTTCTAAAAATTACTTCTAAAGTTCTTTATATAATTTACTTTGCTTGAAAGCCTGGTAATAACTTTGAGAAATTGTTTTAACAAACTTCAGTGTAGTTAAAAAAACAAGCATAACAATGGTATTCTGGGAGTATGATGACGTATTAAGGTTTTTTTCCAGCTTTATGAAAGAATTCGGCGGTCCCAGAAGAAGTATATGGTAGCATTAGAAATGCTTTCTTACCACAGCATTTGTTCTGAAGAGGAAGTTAGTTTCGTTAAGGATAAACCAATCTTTCAAGACTTCACTAAATTGGAAGAGTAAGCAAGGTTCTGAAATGTTTCATCACAGATTCTTAACTAACATTTTATCACAATATATATAATACTACGTAATCTTATGTTACATTTAATGTTTTTCGTACACTTTTTCATTCAAAGTGTAGCCTTTTTAGAGTGACATATATATAGTATTATTTGAAGTTATATTTGGTTGGTGTTAAAAAATTCTCTTTGTTTGTTTGTTTGTTTGTTTTGTGTTTTCTTCGTTTTCGCGTGCTTAAAGTAAAACTTTACGCATAACAAATATGAAAGATCAACAACTCCAAATAATATTTTAAGCTAATTTTGCCTCAACTCGGAATATCTTTCTAGGTTTACTTTCCCAAGTTATTCCTTGGATTCTGATGAAAAGGTTAAAGCCACTGTATACATGTTCAACGACTTGTTCGGATCTCAAAAGTAAGTTGTAGATTTGCTAAGTAATAACGCAGGGTCCTCGAAAGTGTTCTGTTTCAAGAGTAAATAAAACCAAAATTAAGAGTAACAGACATTTTATTTCTTGCTTTTGAAGTTATGTCACCATGTGTTGTAGCCTATAGAGTGCATAATTCTTCTCGTGATTCTTCGCATGCGCACGTTTTACTGACGTCACGACAGTAGAAATTGCAACATTAAGCATCCCTAATGTGACGTCATTTTAGTGTCTACTGACTGACTGACAGACAACACACTACTGTATAGTGGAGCAACTAGTTAACACAGGTGACTCCTCCAGGCGGCCATTGGCCCCCTTTCGGGGAAATAATTCTATGTTAATTTATTATGTATTAGATAGTTAAAAAGATAAATTTTTGTTTTGTTTGACGTAATGTAAATGTTAACGAACAATAGCTACATGTGTAGAAATATTGAAATGAATACACAGTTTATAATATATTGTTATTCCTTTAGTTATTTCAGCTAGTGTAACATTTATTTTGTTATCGGTATTTTGATGGCTCTACGGTTAAATATTTGGGTTTATGACAACAATATTTTCATTAGTTCAAATATGTGTTGCACGCAGTTATGTGATGATGCCCTCCGTCGGTGGCTCAGCGGTAGATCTGAAGGCTTATAGCGCTAAATATTGGGTTTCGATACCCACGATGTACATATCACAGTTAGCCCATTAACAACAAAGAAACAAAACATGTTGAGATATGAGACAATAACACAAACAGTGCTTTTAACGCCGCTACAGCTTACCCAGCTTTCCTGATTATCCACGCGACTAGACATACTATACACTGGTGATGATATCCTATCATTCGTATTCGTGACCCAAAGGATATCCCTAAAACATTCAGTCCAAAGTGATGTGAAATACATAAAAGTAATTATTAATTTTTATGTCATCATTATTTATAATGACACAGCAAGTTATATAGTGACATAATTTTTATATATCATCATTATTTGTAATGACATAGCAAGTTATATAGTTACATAATTTTTTATATATCATCATTATTTGTAATGACACAGCAAGTTATACAGTGACATACTTTTATATATCATTATTATTTATAATGACACAGCAAGTTATATAGTGACATAATTTTTATATATCATCATTATTTGTAATGACATGGCAAGTTATATAGTGACATAATTTTTATATATCATCATTATTTATAATGACACAGCAAGTTATATAGTGACATAATTTTTATATATCATCATTATTTGAAATGACATAGCAAGTTATATAGTGACATGGTTCAGAAACCCAATATATTCCTACTAGTTCTCTGGCGAGTCAGTGGTAAGTTTACGAACGCATAACGCAAATATCCGTGGTTCGATTTCCCGCTGTGAACAGAATGCACGTAGCCCATTGTGTAGCTTTCCATTTAAACTACCACAACAGACTTCTACTAGAGCAACCACAATGTTTCGTGATGTTGATGTAACCTTCTCTTTGTGATACGTTTACTGTTTGTTTTTTTTCAGTTCTTTAACTGTACTTATACTTTACGTTAATTTTCACTTTTAATTATTTGTGGCTATCATATTTGCCATTTAGTTATTTTAATATCCGTAGTGGGCATAGAACAGATAGCCCATTGTGTAAATTTGCGCTTAACAACAACGAAATTAAAGCGTCTGGAGACATATTCGTTATCAAACTATTTATAACATGAAGTTCGTGTATTTAAATATCAAATAATATTGCAACATAAGATTATTCAGCTGAGCTGAAATTGATATGGTTGAAGTCTTTGATTTTGGGGTAAGCTGTAAGTTTGAAATAGTTATCTCTACAGTGGTGTTAATTTGAACATATTTGTCATTACTTGCTACGCTCGATTGATGTACTTATACTGTGTTACCAAGGGTCCACGGTTCACGTCCCGTTGCCTCAAAAACGCGATGCGGACTTCGGTTAGATTAGAGACGGCTATGCGCAGATAGTCCTTGTGTAACTTTGCGCGAACTTTTTAAACAAACATTCTCAGGCCAATCAAGGTAATGTATAAGATGATTCAAACCGAAAGAAATGCACAAATGATTTAATAGGAAAAAGATTAAGGTGGGGAAAATCGGAAAACAGCATTGGACGCTGATGATGCAATATTTTTACCTTTCAAAACGTGCATATTTATTTACACAACGATGTCCGCCAGGAGCGTCACAAACGTGGGATTTAGTAATTTATCATTTAACAGTTATTATAGGACTATTCACATCAGCTATTATTTTCGTTTTTACTTGTGTAACTAGTATTATTTTTAATTATTTTTTGTTAGTAACGTTTATCTAATAAAGAACCTCTTCTCAACACAAATAAAACTTTAGTCACTCATTAAGAGTTATTTTTATTGCTTTAAATGTACCATATCAACACAGAAGGTGCAGCACACGGCAGGCATCATAACATTTATATGCTTTTCTGAAATGTCCTTATATTGCTTCAAACAGTTCTCTGCTTATAGACTACAGAACCTGTATTTCAGTGTTGGCGAGCCAGACTGTGAATCCGAAGTTTTATTATTCTCGACCCATTTCCATACACAAAAAAGTCGTATTCCACACTTTAGTGTTGGGTGATTTATAAGAGTGACAGTCAGATTCCACTATTTGGTCTGACACTGTTCTTTACCATTTCAAAATTAGGGATGGCTAGCGCAGATAGCCCTTATTTGAATAACATTTATGCTATGGAAATAAATAAACATCTGGATTATCTGCTTATAAAGGTCGATGATAATAACTTTAACCTTGGAACGTTTTGATGTGATTTCCAGCTCCTGTTAGGGTTGTATTCTTTTTCGCTATTTAACTTGTGGGTTTGTTGCATATAGCTGTCAACGTAGGTATCCAACTTGTGGGTTTGTTGCATATAGCTGTCAACGTAGGTATCCAACTTGTGGGTTTGTTGCATATAGCTATCAACTTAGGTATCCAACTTGTGGGTTTGTTGCATATAGCTATCAACGTAGGTACCCAACTTGTGGGTTTGTTGCATATAGCTAACAACGTAGGTACCCAACTTGTGGGTTTGTTGCATATAGCTGTCAACGTAGGTATCCAACTTGTGGGTTTGTTGCATATAGCTGTCAACGTAGGTATCCAACTTGTGGGTTTGTTGCATATAGCTATCAACGTAGGTATCCAACTTGTGGGTTTGTTGCATATAGCTATCAACGTAGGTACCCAACTTGTGGGTTTGTTGCATATAGCTATCAAAGTAGGTATCCAACTTGTGGGTTTGTTGCATATAGCTATCAACGTAGGTACCCAACTTGTGGGTTTGTTGCATATAGCTAACAACGTAGGTACCCAACTTGTGGGTTTGTTGCATATAGCTTACAATGTAGGTACCCAACTTGTGGGTTTGTTGCATATAGCTAACAACGTAGGTACCCAACTTGTGGGTTTGTTGCATATAGCTATCAACGTAGGTACCCAACTTGTGGGTTTGTTGCATATAGCTTACAATGTAGGTACCCAACTTGTGGGTTTGTTGCATATAGCTATCAACGTAGGTACCCAACTTGTGGGTTTGTTGTATATAGCTTACAACGTAGGTACCCAACTTGTGGGTTTGTTGCATATAGCTTACAATGTAGGTACCCAACTGATAAACCAATGCATTTGAATCACTGTAAGTAAGAATGATACATCAAGTTAGCTATATTAATTCGAGGGTTAATTTGTATTTCTTATCTACGTATAGGTTACTTGCTTTGATAAGAAGTTAATGATCATAGAATTATTATTTATAATATTTTTATTCATGTGGTCCTGAGTCGAAATAAGGGTTCTCGTAAAACTGAATTTTTGCTGATTCACAGGTTTGACCAAGACTGTCTGATCAGGTTTATTATAACAGTTCGCAAGAACTACCGTCGTGTACCCTATCACAATTGGACTCATGGTTTCTCCGTGGCTAACGCCATGTACGCAGTCATAAAATCATCTCCTACGATATATAAACCGATGGAAGTAAGAAAAAAAAAAACGTTTCATTATAATATTTATGTCTTCAACACTTACATTTCTCAACAAATATCAAAGAGTTTCGAAGATTTGGAGTCTTGAGAATAAAATCAACTTTAATTATCAAAATATTTATGTGTTTTCAATCTTTGTTATCGTTAAGCCTATTTAAGATTCTTTGTCATAACTGTCAACCATTTTCGTACTTTTTCTAATTCTATTGTTAAGTTACTTTATATAGTGACTTATTTTATTAGCCCTCCCCCCTAAAAATAAGACAATTCTGTTAATTATTGATTTCATTACTTAAAATCAGAATCAATATAATCACTCTTACAAAACATAAAGTTGATTTATTTCTTACTCTGTCGTAGTAATGTATCTGTTCATATACTGAGTTATAATTTCTGTCGACTTTGTAGCAATTGGCCTTATTTGTAGCTAGTCTGTGCCACGACATAGATCACAGAGGAAAGAACAACCAGTTTCTAATGCAGTCGGAATCTCCATTAGCAGCTATTTACTCCACCTCAATTCTAGAGCATCACCATTTTAATCAGACGGTTTCTATTCTTCAGGTAAAAGACGTGTGGTTTAGACAGTTTGCTTCTACCCAGCTTTAGTTCTCTTTCTTTAACTTGCTATTCTTTTCTCCTCTGACATAAACCTTAAAGGTCATATGCATAATAAACGTATTTCGTTTTTGATTATTTTGAAACTAACAAAATGTTCATCACTCAGTGCATTGTTTATTGAACATGTTCAGTGTCAAAACTTCGACTCTATTTATGGTTATTGTAGGTGTGCCTAAACTTGAAATATGTAGAACACCATACTATTGGAAACAAAGACGAAGAAATTATTCCATAAAGGAACTACAGATTAGATTTTATTAAAGACAAATATTTAAAATTAAAACTTTCTGTAGGTATGAAAACACAGAAACTAAATAGACGCAGTATAATTATATTTCTAAAAAACATATAGCTAATACCACTGTATATTTTACTAGGTTTATTGTATTGAATAAATTTTACTCTTTGAATGCTGGGTAGAGTAAGTGGTTCAGTTAATATAAGACACATGGACTGATTTGGCTTCTTTTGCTTCAATAATTAAAGTATCAATGTTTTTTTAGATCTCCAAAGTAATTTTTATTTCAGTTAATTTACATTTTCATGATCAAAGTCTTCTCCCCTTCATTTGCAGTATGCCTGATTTTACAAGAAGCTAAGTTGGTT
Source organism: Limulus polyphemus (assembly GCF_000517525.1). NCBI lineage: Eukaryota > Metazoa > Arthropoda > Merostomata > Xiphosura > Limulidae > Limulus > Limulus polyphemus. Next base: position 54,257 of record NW_013669455.1, read on the forward strand.
TTTTTTGTAACTCTTAATTAATGATAACTAAGGTTTCTTTCTCCCTCTACTTCCGAATAAGATAGCTCCACCTATCGAAAGAGCTAGGGTTTCATCGTGTTTCTTCGAACTTAATTTAACTATGACTGTACATAAAACGTTATTAATATCATTTAAGCAATGCTTGTACGTTCAAAACAAACGTGAAAGTGATTTCGATTGTTTACCAGAAACCTTTAATTTTTTATGTCTATACGAGTGTTATTTCTTCTACTTTACAGCAAGATGGACACAATATATTTGCAAGCTTAAGTTCTGAAAACTACAGGAAGGTAAATTGTATCGGAGTTATTTTAATTATAGTCTTAGAAGAATTATTTACCGATATAATTACTGTAAAATGGTGAAATTAATTAGAAACACCGAATACCTTGATGTTTTCAAGAATTACGTAAATACGTCGTAATGAAGAGATTTACTATAAGAGAAATGTAAAATAAGAAAATAAAGTAAAACTAAGGCACGAGTAAAGTATTTTTTTTAAATTCTAAGAAGTCATTATAGAAATGAAAAATTAAAACTAAAAAAATTACAATAAAATTGTAAGTAAATTTGTAAGTACCTTAGTATGTAAATAAAATGCTAGAGGTTAATATCAATTAATATTTTGTTTTATCTTTAACTATATGGATAGAGAGATAAGAGAATCCTATTGGATTGAAGTTTTAAATACTGTTCAACCTTGTGGAATAAATCTAGATCCTGGGATCAGTGACTTCAGACCATTAGTTTGTTCTCTGTCAGAAAATTCAAGTTTTTTTTTGTTCATGTAGTATGAATTTTCAATCTTTACCCCTAATACTTATTAATTATTTATGATAATTTTCGGGTTATTTTTTAATTATATCTGTCTAACATTCCTTTTTTAATCAATATTAATATCTCACTTATATTTTACTTTATTTAAACTCGGTGTAGTTTCTCTTGACTTTTTCTTTTTAAAAAAATACATTTCTACCATTCTTATTTCTGGTAGTATTGCACCGGAAGTGAGAAACACTTATAACAATACATTGAAAGCTAATGCAAACACTTCCGGATTTCCATGGTACCGTGCATGACGTCACACAAACTTGACTTTTATCTCACAGTTTGCCCCTGAAGAAGAAAGATCCACCTTTCGAAAACGCTCGGGTTATAATATATAGTATTTTTGGTTAGTTACAAACACATTTATAGCTGTAGGATACCACACAAAATGTTTTATTTTTCAACAAGTGAAAAAATTAACGTGTTATTACATTTAAATCAGGTTAAACAACCAGGGGAATTTAGCAAAACGACAAACTAACCCTACGCCATAACCAGAGTAAAAATTTAAATACAAAAGGAATATTAAATCATAATATTATTAACATCATATGAGCTTCTTTGATTATAGAATATTAAGTCAGATTATTCTGAAATTATCAAAATTATTGATAGGTTTATTTATATTTATAAAACCTTTCAACGAATGGTTATATAGTGAACACTGTTACTCTTGTTTGAGACCTGTATTGTGTATTGATCAATAAATCAGTAATTGTTTAGTGACTAACATAGAGTTCAGTTAGTACCAGGAAACTTTATTTGTTCGTAATTCACCAAATTTCAGGGCTACGTCTGTTAGTACTTTTACATTTTTCAGTTGTAGCAGTAATCGACAGAGTTGGTTAAGCAAATGGCCGTAACGTGCACACAAAAAAAGTGTTTGTAATGGTGAAACCGATGTTATAAGCATATGCTAGACAACCTATAGGACGAAGTTTTCAAAATTTACAACTTTTGTGAATTATTTGGTACATTTGTGACATAAATAACCAAATTTCAGTTCCACTGCAGCTATTCTTCTTTTGAGCTGTGTTAAAAAAATTGGTAGCACAGTTGAAGTATTCCAATAACTGTTTGATAAAATAATCATGTCTTAATGGTGACTTCATAAACAGCGGTAAATAGCAGTAAAATCAAACTGGTTTTCTAAAGAGTTTAATAAGCTGTCCAAAGAACGTCAACAATCTGTTGTTCGTTCTTTTACACCTAGCTAGCACCAAATGTCTTCGTAATTACTATAATTGGTATATAATCGTAATATTCATCAATTCATTAACCCCAACTTTTAGTTGATAACATTCGTTGATTTCTTTTACAAAGGCTCTACTCTGATAGTAAGACAGGTTATTTCAAACCAGTTCTGATTTAAGGCTACAAAGAATTACAGTCGCGGTTCGAAGACAGATTATTGATTGAGAAATCGAAATAACCGATCACTTATAAGGCAACTTATTACTTTGTTTAACTACTGACAAAATCACATCGTTTTGTGTATGTCTTTAAGGTTGTGCTGTTAAACAAGAAGAAAAAACGTTTTCTTTGAATGTAGTGTATTTTGGCAACAGCTCAAAATTGATATCCTATCGAAAATATTTAGAACTAAATGACATTATACAGAATAACAGTTCATATATTCGAGATCTAAAGTTATGTTATTTTAAAATGTTGACTGTTTAACATAAGAAATATAGCAGTAAGAAGGTTTTTCTACTTTGTGTTATTAATGTACTTATTTAAATAACGCACTAAAATTTTAGTTCGGAAACCAGGCATAGGGGGTGTTGTTTTGCTTCTATTATATGTACAGTGAATATTTCTTAAGTAATACAACAACAACAACAATCTCTCGATCAAAAAGGTCCTGAAAAACATCAAGCACTGCATATTATCAACAGACCTGGCATTGTTTTTCCCCAATAAAGCAAAGCTGAAGACTCTGATTGATGAAGACAGTTTCAGTTGGAAGAATACCGAGCACAGGTATCGTGATAAACTTTTAGCTCTATGTACACCAGAAGACTATTTCTACCAATAACAATTGAATATAAACTTGAGCTTATACCTTTAAATTTGACCGAACAAATATACTTTTTTTTTTCTGTCTTCAAGGTATTTATAAAAACCTTTCTGCTCTTTTACGTATTTATTTAATTAAGTTTCAGTTTATCATGAATTTCGCGCAAAGCTACACGAGGGCTATTTGCGCTAGCCGTCCCTAACTTATCGGTGTAAGACTAGAGGGAAGGCAGCTAGTCATCACCACCTACCGTCAACTCTTGGGCTACTCTTTTACCAACTAATAGTGAGATTGACCGTCACATTATAACGCCCCCACGGCTGAAAGGGCGAGCATGTTTGATGTCACAAGGATTCGAACCCGCGACCCACAGATTGCGAATCGAGCTATACTTTGGGCATTTAATTAAGTACTTCTTTAGACTTGTTCTCCACTTGGTTCATGGTACAAAAAGTCTATCTAGAGACAGTCTTCGGATAATCGGTCAAAACTTGATTAAAACCTTTCAGATTTAAAGAAAAAGACTCGGATTGTCACTTCTACAATAAAGAAGATGCAGACTAGAGTGTACACGTACCACATCTCATGGATCGAGTAATTAATCTAACAAGTAACAAATGGAAACAGGAAAATATGCTGCTTAAGCTTATTTTCAACAAAAACAAATGAAAGTAGGGAATAGGTTCGATTGAATTTTGGAACGAATAGCCGTATCTAACTGTTTAGAGCAATGCCTTCCCTTCTTATCTGGGCCGGGTGTGGTCTAGTGGTTAGCAAAATCGCGCTCCGCACTTTGGGTTTGTTGGTGTGTGATAAAGGTGACGTTCAATTTCCACTATTCGAAGAGTAACCTAAAGGTTGGCGGTAGGTGCTACCGATTAGTTGCCTTCCCTCTAATGCAACAGTTTAATATCAGGAATGGTTGGTGTAGGTAATCTTTGTGTAGTTTTGCGCGAATTTCCTGAAGAAATCCTTCTCATATACATATTTCTTTAAAATAATGCCACATTTTTTCTTTGTACGTGTTTAAAGACAGTTTCTATTAACTTAAATGTTGTATCGACACCACATTTGTTACTGATTTCAGTAGTGAGAGATAGTTAGATTCTTTAGAACTTGTGCTGAACGCTCAATAAGGGGGACGTCCTGTCATCAATAAATATCTGATGAATCCCGTGTTCTGATATTGTGTAAGTATTCTAAGAATGGCTGACATACCCTCTCTCGTATATCTAAGAATGGCTGACATACCCTCTCTCGTATATCTATGAATGGCTGATATACCCTCTCTTGTATATCT
>NW_013669455.1:59066-64300 GCF_000517525.1 Limulus polyphemus
ATATCTATGAATGGGTGACATACCCTCTCTCGTATATCTAAGAATGGCTGACATACCCTCTCTCGTATATCTAAGAATGGCTGACATGCCTTCTCTCGTATATCTAAGAATAGCTGATATACTCTCTCTCGAATATTTAAGAATGGCTGACATACTCTCTCTCGTATATCTAAGAATGGCTGACATACTTTCTCTCGTATATCTAAGAATGGCTGACATGCCTTCTCTCGTATATCTAAGAATAGCTGATATACTCTCTCTCGAATATTTAAGAATGGCTGACATACTCTCTCTCGTATATCTAAGAATGGCTGATATACCTTCTCTCGTATATCTAAGAATGGCTGATATACCCTCTCTCGAATATCTTTGAATGGCTGACATACCCTCTCTCGTATATCTAAGAATGGCTGATATACCCTCTCTCGTATATCTAAGAATGGCTGACATACCCTCTTTCGTATATCTAACAATGGCTGATATACCCTCTCTCGTATATCTAAGAATGGCTGACATACCATATCTCGTATATCTTTGAATGGCTGACATACCATATCTCGTATATTTATGAATAGCTGACATACCCTCTCTTGTATATCTATGAATGGGTGACATACCCTCTCTCGTATATTTAAGAATGGCTGACATACCCTCTCTCGTATATTTAAGAATGGCTGACATACTCTCTCTCGAATATCTTTGAATGGCTGACATACTCTCTCTCGAATATCTTTGAATGGCTGACATACCATATCTCGTATATCTTTGAATGGTTGACATACCCTATCTCGTATATTTATGAATAGCTGACATACCCTTTCTCGTGTATCTATTAATGGCTGACATACCCTTTCTCGTGTATCTATTAATGGCTGACATACCCTCTCTCGTATATCTAAGAATGGCTGACATACCTTCTCTCGTATATCTATGAATGGCTGACATACCCTCTCTCGAATATCTTTGAATGGCTGACATACCCTATCTCGTATATCTAAGAATGGCTGACATACCCTCTCTCGAATATCTTTGAATGGCTGACAAACCATATCTCGTATATTTATGAATAGTTGACATACCCTATCTCGTATATTTATGAATAGCTGACATACCCTCTCTCACACAGATACATATGGGAAAGTATTTTACTCTCATATCTGACGTTGGGCTATGTTATATTTGATTCAGTCATTATTTCTTTCCGAAAAATAGCATCCGTTGCCAACTTTGGTTCTAAATGGTAGCTTCCCTGCATGATGTTTGCATATGTTATAAAACAGTTAAGAGTTTACAGGCTAATCGTGAGGTCTCATTTAATACGTGTTTGATGAGGGTAGCAACTGGTAAACTTATTAATTCATATTTTTATAGTGGATCTAGAGAACACTACTTCTCCCCAGTGACCTCCCCCTCCTCCCACTAGTTCGAGGAAAGTCAAGCTTCCTTCAAACTATGAATTTTAAATGATTTCAATAGCTTTTTTTTATTGTCCTTACTAACTATTTTCTAATTAAACTATCCTTTAGGAAATCAAGATCATGCATAGTATTACTACACAAGAATATTTACGAATGATGAACAACAGTATTGCTACATGATTGTCCCCCGATGGGACAGCGCTGAGTCTTCGGATTTACAACACTAGAATCAGAGGTTCGATTCCCTTCGGTGGACACAGCAGATAGTCCAATGTGACTTTGCTGTAAGAAAACACACACACACACACGTTATATGATCGTATAACATAAAAGCTTAGTGGTCAGAAAGTACATTAAAATGTTTCTGTCATTTGGTTTACTTCTTTTAAGCTCTGTTGTAGTAATAAAAGGTAGTAACACCTAAAACAACGATTTTATCTACCGGTTTTTGACCGGACTTTCAACATTTATAGAGGTAAATATCTACACAAGCATGGAAAAAAAACACACACAAAAACATGTAATGTGTGACATATTTTATATACAATTATTTTTCTCTGTATACAACTGAAAATGCTTGGTTAATTAATTTTAACAGTGTTTATTATAAATTGGCTGTATAAGTATCAGTGTATCTCTCAAATTGGGTATTTATTGAATATTCGCTATTTCTAATACTTTTAAGTCATCTATGATAATATAACTCTCTCAGATATACTGATTACCTATAGATAATCACAGTAACCACTCTAACTGGGGATTCGACAGGATAAGCATCACGGAGTTAAGCTGAATTTCTAACCTGAATGAACTGAAGGAAAGAGACTGCACATAATGATTCGTGGAACAAAGAGTATAACTTATGATGTTGTAAAAGCTTCTTAAGTAATTTTGGAATTTGTTTAAAGCATAAGTGTTATTAAAAAAAACTGCTGGGAATCGGAAAAAATGAGTGCTTCCCAGAGAAGAAAATTCATAGATATTCAATGTTAGTTGTTTTTCTTTTATTGAGTAACAAACTTGAAAACTACAAAACACGAGTGATCTCTAAAATCATTAGTAACGTGAAATACAGCCGGAAACCAGTTATTAAATTTTATTATTGTAATATTGTAGTTAAATACTTTTTGAAACAGGTGATATACAAATTATGTTTTAGAACTCGGTTACAAAATTAGAAACCCTAACAATGAGGTACAGTTGTAAGGATGATAGTGATAAATAAGATTGAGAAACAATTAAGACTGAAAACCAATGCTATAAGCAGTATTCCGAGAATAAGTTTTAGATACTGACGGAAATGAGCGATATGATATTTTTAAAACAACACTGGTATTTGAAATCCTAAAAGCCCTAGTACAAAGTATTTCAATAAAATCAATTGGCTTATAAAACTTGTATAACATAAATAATACCTCCCTGGTAATAATCAGGTTTCGATACCCGTGGTAGGCAGAGCACAGATATCTCATTGTGTAGATTTGTTTTCTTTTACGGAAATAATTACATTATGGCTTCTTATAATAACAAAATAACATATCTCCAGTATTTGGGGCTATCAATAACTGCCTTATTTGAATTTTGATAGATTGTTAGCTGAAGCAATTTGCATGACAGCTTGCGACCTGTGTTCCAGTTCTAAACCGTGGGATCAACAGCAAGAAACAGTTAAAGGCATTTTTGAAGAATTCTACGAGCAGGTAAAGATTTCTGTATGATTTAATCTACCTACTAATAGTAATGAAGATTTTGTGACAGTCGGTTTAATAAAACGTTATTTGTAGATGCTTTGGTGGTATTCTGATCTTTGAAGAATATAAAACAAGTAAAAAATGGTTAAGTAATCGTCGTTCTACGAGACCATTCTTTTAATATATGTTATTATACACCAAAGAAAGAAAAAGTGAAAAACATAAAGAAATTACAATGTATATTTTATTAATTTGTTTACACACTTGCTTGATAAAAAGAGTTAATTGTTTATTGAAATTATATGGATGGACTTGTAGACCAGGGGACGGGAGGATCGAATATTATATCAACTCTTTTCAATATTTAAAATGATTATATCTTATACATTCATTAGGGTGATGCTGAGAGAGAGCGAGGAAAGGAACCAATAGCCATGATGGACAGAACCAAACTTGACCAACAGCCATCATCTCAGGTTCGAATTCACGTGATCTGCTTTCACGTTCTTTATTTACTAGCTCATCAATCCAACTGTAAAGCGTGCAGTGTTTTGAAATCACTTGCATGTATGTAGTTTGGTTCAGCAAAATCTAACCACTGTATGTATAAGACGTTATAATGGGGTTGTTGACATTTCAGGTATTGCAGTTATATATACTGGAATAGCGCAGGAAGACTGCTGCACGTTATTTCTTTTTTTATGGAGACATTTGGATTAAGGAAGACACTATTTACAATGGTAACATTTTATGCATGGACTTCTTCAAGATTCTGTAGTTGAATTTCTTCAAGTAACTGGACAATAAGATCTGAAATTAAAGCATATTTAATCACAGTAATAAATGAATTGGCAAGTAACAACCCATGAAACACGAATTATATCAAATTCAAAATGGTCAGAATTAGTGTCTAGTTGACTCATTTTTTCTGAAAGAGTCCGAGTTGTCCAAAAAAGGTAATAAGTAAAGCACTTTTTGCATGTGCAAGCCATACTTCTGCTCCGTCGGTAGAGGGCATTTTGCGGAATCGTACTTTACTCCTCAGTCAGTGCAGCTCCAGCTCTCTGATGCCTTGAGGTGAATTATGTCATCCAATGATGCCCCGAAAGGTGTTACAACCCGTTGAAAACGGGTACTCTTAAGTAGTCAGAGTTAGGGCTTGTTTGTCGATTTTTGGCAAAATGAGTTATTCAGTGTTTGTCCCTTTATTTATTTTCTTTTTTAGTGACGTGTATCTTCTTAGTTTATTACATGAATGCTATTATATTTATATTCAACCCAGACTAATATGAATACAATATTTATCACCAAGTAGGGTTAGCTTGGGAAAGTTTTGAATCATTCTTTAGTTACATTGGTTATTTTTTTTTTTACTAGCTAACACATTTATCAGTCTTGTATGTTATCACGACCAAAGTAATTTTTTGCAGGTTGGTTTTCTAAAAGCCATATGCTTACCGTGCTATGAAGTCACCGTGGGAGTGCTTCCTAATACAAAACCCATGCTCGATGGTTGTCTGTAAGTTCCAACATATTTGTAATTAACACTATATGTTATCCAAGGAGCGAGGTGAGGATAAAATAATATCATATATTAATTAGGATAAAGTATGGTGTGGGTGGGGGAGGAGAAGGGTAAGCAGTGAGAACCTCTAGAATAATTACTTTTAACTTTTTGTGTGAAATTACTTAATATGAACTAGACAACAATGATACGATAGTATTTAAAATAGTTTAACTGTATGGTGTATCGGGAGTACAGATATTGTGTTAATATGTTATTTTATTAAATTCATTTTATAAACAGGTGTAGGTTATTTTTCTTTCTTATTTACATTATGCGTGGAAACTATGAAAATGGAATTAAATGATGTAATTTTAAAGTATATAAAAAGTAGTAGTTGTGTTTGAATGTGACATCTTTAAACCGGCCGAAAACAACAGCCGGGCCCGGCATGGCCAGGTGGTTAGGGAGCTCGACTCGCAATCTGCGGGTTCGAATCCCCGTCACACCAAACATGCTTGCCCTTTCAGCCGTGGGGGCGTTATAATGTGACGGTCAATCCCACTATTCGTTTGTAGAAGAGTAGCCCAAGAGTTGGCGGTGGGTGGTGATGACTAGCTG
>NW_013669455.1:65300-68904 GCF_000517525.1 Limulus polyphemus
GTGTGATTACTCTGTTATATATATATATATATATATATATATATGTTAATACAAAAATTAAATTAAATATATGAGCTTAACATATTCCGTTACGACACATAATTTTGAATGTAACAGAAAATAGATTATTATGCCAAATAGACATGGTGGAAAAACGCCGAAAATCTTTTACATATTTCGTGTTTTTTCTACTAGGTTCCAAAATAAGATATAGTTATTTTCTATATTATCCGAACTATTTAAATTCACAGCCGGCCCGGCGGTCACGCAATCTGCGGGTCCCACTAAACATGCTCGCCTTGTTAGCCGTGGGGGGCGTTATAATGTGTCGGTCAATCGCAAATGGTAAAATCAATGGTAAAAGAGTAGGCCAAGAGTTGGCGGTGGGTGGTGATGACTAGTTGTCTTCCTCCTAGTCTTTCACTGCTAAATTAGGGACGGCTTGCGCAGATAGCCCTCGTGTAGTTTTACGCGAAATTCAAAAAACAAACAAACAAATACATTCACAGCCACACGTTTCGAGAAACAATACTTTTGTTTCTGATACGTTCACAAGTAAATATTATATAACTAAGATTTTTTCTTTTCATATACATTATTTTTGCATTATGTTAGATACTTTAAAGAAAGTAAAGAAGACAGTTTGTTTGCCAAAAGGGACAGCAGTGACAGTAATAGTATTTTGATGAATACTAAATAGTTCTTGCTAATAACCTTATGATTTAAATGTGTTTTGTTGTAGAGAACATTTAGTTGAAGCAGCAAGTCAACTCACACCTTACAGATATTGTGGGGTTAATGTGTATTCAGCGTTAACAACAATTCACTCCATGTAATTTGTATTGTGGTGCTAATGTGTATCCAGCGTTAACAACAATTCACTTTATGTCATTGGTATTGTAATGTGTTAATGTGTATTCAGTGTTAACAACAATTCACTCTATGTCATTGGTATTGTGGTGGTAATGTGTATTCAGTGTTAACAACAATTCACTCTATGTCATTGGTATTGTGGTGTTAATGTGTATTCAGTGTTAACAACAATTCACTCTATATCATTGGTATTGTGGTGTTAATGTGTATTCAGTGTTAACAACAATTCACTCTATGCCATTGGTATTGTAGTGTTAATGTGTATTCAGTGTTAACAACAATTCACTCTATGCCATTGGTATTGTGGTGTTAATGTGTATTCAGTGTTAACAACAATTCACTCTATGCCATTGGTATTGTGGTGTTAATGTGCATTCAGTGTTAACACCAATTTACTCTATGTCATTGGTATTGTGGTGTTAATGTGTATTCAGGGTTAAAACAACTCACTCTATGTCAATGGTATTGTGGTGTTAATGTGTATTCAGTGTTAACAACAATTCACTTTATGCCATTGGTATTGTGGTGTTAATGTGTATTCAGTGTTAACAACAATTTACTCTATGTCATTGGTATTGTGGTGTTAATGTGTATTCAGTGTTAACAACAATTCACTCTATGCCATTGGTATTGTGGTGTTAATGTGTATTCAGGGTTAACAACAATTCACTCTATATCATTGTTATTGTAACATGTACCTTTTGTATATTCATTTATAATTATATACATCGTAGATTACAGTCCAAAAAAATTGAATACATGATCTTTCATGATTATTTGAAGCTCAACTTTACTGTTAAAAAGTTTTTTAAATCATAAATAGAACTCTCCGTAAAGTGATATATTTTAACTGACTATTTATAATTTGTTGTACTTCTATAGAGAAGCCGTGTTTAAGAATACAAAATCATGAATATTATATTCATTAATCTTCAGATGTAAATTATATCTATTTCTTAGCCAGTATTTTAAAGTCTGTGACGGTTATTATTATACCTGTAATGAAATAATATCTACAGATTGTTTTTTTTTTCACGTATCAGCTGATTTTCCTTAAAGCGACAAAATAAAAAGTTAATATTCTAAGTATGAATTGTTTTTAATAGACCATACAATTTTCTTACTGTAATGGACGTAGCGTGTATGTCAGTATCTATGTATGTAACCAAAACTCCTACGCCATCTATTGAATGACACCACAAACAAAAATCCATAAAAAAATCTCACAGTATTAAATGTGGTACCGTTTATTGAAAAAAATAATAGTTTTTTAAGAACTCCAGTTTCTCAGTACTACATTTAAAAATTACATCAATAAAGATATAATCAAACTCTCACGTACAGTTCTAGTGAAAGTCGTGTTTTTGTTGTGAAGAGAGTATTTTTATTTAAAATTGTGTTATATTATAAATAAATGGTTGTTACATATACCATAGTTGTTTTTATAATTGTCTGAGTCTTGAATACTCAAAGATATAAATATTACGATTTATATCAGTAAAATTTATGAAAATTTTGAGCTCTGTACATTTAATCATTTTGATGGCATGAGTTGCGTATGACTAAAGAGTACAATCCGAACACTTTTCTTGTGCAGTACTTTCCAGAAAAAAAACAACTTTTTTAGAAAATGTTCACTTTTTTTTCAATGAGGTATGAATACTACGATTATTAATTACTAGCACAAACAGCCATCTCTAGGGCGGCATTTCTGCTATTGTGTATAATTACGAAAACATTTATTGGTATTAACTGTTAGACCTGAAGAACTTGAAATTCTGAATTCTCACAAAATTATAAGTGTCCATTAATTAAGGATATATATTTCTTGAAGCTAAATATAAAATAATATGTCTGAAGCCCCCCAGTGGCACAGCGGTATATCTGCGGACTTGCAACGCTAGAAACCGTGGTGGGCAGAACACAGATAACCAATTGTTTAGCTTTGTGCTTAATTCGAAACAAGCAGTATGCCTGAAAATTTTGTAGTAGTACTAAAACTGCAAAAAAATACAAATAAAGATTGTTGTCTACTACAAAAATAATTAAAATATTATAACATAACATGTTTATTAACAGTTTTATCAAATAAGTTTTAATATTTTTTTATTGAATATATTTCAAAAACAGATGTAAGCTATTTTTCCCTTCTTATTTGCATTCTGCGTGGAAATTACAAACATCAAATTAAGGGGTTTAATTTTAAATTCGTGAAAACAATTACGAGAATAACGTATCAGAGCAACAAAAGCCAGTTTGACACTAACTCAAAAGTAAAGGAATTTCTAAATAACCTTTCACAAAATATATTTAAGTTCTATATACACAAAAATTCCTTTCCATCCGTTAACGCCATTATTACTTATTTGAGTGGCATCCATTTGTAGTTAACGATATTATTTTTAAAACAACAATATTCGTATTTCATGGAATTTTAAGGGGTCATTCTTTTCGTTTTCGGCAAAACCCTGCGGCAGACGTAGATCTCTTCTTACAGAGGGTCAAACAAAAACTGGTAGAAGTGCGAAATATTATTGCAACGCCATTATAACAAAGCTAGGTTATCAAAGGGTAAGCTTGACTGCTGTGAATGCACAAGCAACAACGTTATTATTGAAATTCGATGATGAGGAACCCACTTTGAGACTAATAATGGCTGGAGACGGCTTGAATGGGTAACGAAGAAAAACTTTAATATAAGTTTAACGTTGTCGAAACGTTGTACATTTGC
>NW_013669455.1:69315-74977 GCF_000517525.1 Limulus polyphemus
GATGGCTTGCCAGATACATTTTGACCCTTTCTTGCAGACCTTAAAAAAATATGTCGACGCCCTCTGTCGTGTATTAGTACAATAAATGCGAAGTGAAATATTTTATCTATTAATTATTACTATCGCCAGAATTATGTATTAGGTCGTCAAGAAATTAATGTCGCTTTTGTTTGGATAAAAAACCCAAACAACTTGCATATCAAAACAAAACATTTAGTAAATGAAATAGTCTCCATTCTTATCGATGATACTTTTCCATCTTACAATCAGGTTGTTAATCACCCGATTAAAGAAATCACTTGGCTTTGAAGCAAAAAAAAAACATGTCGATGTTCTCTTTAACACCTTCGTTTGCATACGTTTTCCCATTAAGATGGTGTTGCAGCGAGAGAAAATCATGATAATCTGATGATGCCATATCTGGAGAATATGGTGGGTGGGGGAGAACTTCCAAAACAAACTCCATAATCTTGTGTTGCGTCAAACGTGCCACATGTGCATTGTCATGGAGAAGAAGAACACTTTTCCGATTGCATTGACAGTTCGCCGTGGATCGAGGAGTTCGAAATGAATTACTCCTTTGATGTTCCACCAAATGCAAAGAATCACTTTCTGCGGATGGAGTCCAAGTTTTGGGATCGGAAGAGGTTTTGTCTAAGACTGAGCCATTATTTTTTGGCGTTTAGTATTCGCATAGACTATAGAGAATCCATTTTCATCACAGGTGACAATTCTGTTCATAAATGGTCCTCGCACATTACGCGCCAGAAGCGAGGAAGCAACGTTCACACGTTGGAAACGGTAATCACAGGGGTGTTCGTGAGGCACCCAAACTCCTTCTTTGTGGAGTTTTCCCATATTCCTTAGATGTTTACGTATTTTTTCATGAGAGACATGCAATTTCAGAACCATATCACGAGTGTGTTGCCTTGGTTTAGACTCAACAAGTGTCTTCAGAGCATCAATATCAATTCCAACATGTCGGCCCCTGCCATCACAGTTTTTAAAGCTAAAGTCGCCTGAACAAAATTTGCTGAATCATCGTTGACACTTATGAACATTCAAAACATTTCCATAAACTTCTTTGTGGCTACAGAGGCGTTGTATCCCTTCTTGTATTCAAACAGCATTACATGCCGAATGTGTGTCTCGTCGTGTGCCATCACTATAAGAGATTAGAATTTGTTTGTTTTTTCTTTTGTTTTACGGGGGCGCCATCAGCAGATGATATGCCCCCAATTTTCACTGATAAACACCTTAATCAAAGGGCGAGCATGTTTGGAGTGACTCAGATTGCGAGTCGAGCGCCCTAACCACTTGGCCATGCCGGGCACGAGATTAGAGTATACTAAACTTTACACATTATATAGGCTACACTAACTACAGTGATGTACGTTTTTTGGGGGGTGGTTGATGAAAGTGTTCCAAAACGCGACATTAATTTCTTGACGACCTAATATATATATAATCACAGTGATAAAGTTTAACAATATATAACTACTTTACCAAATATTAACACTTTACCTGGAAGATTCTTACATTTTATGTTTTGCTATGAACAGTCAAATAAAAAGAGTTGAAGATGGTTACAATTATATTGTAGAATGGGCAACATTTCTTATCAATAAGGAAATAAAGAAAATCTATAACACAAAACTACGACAAATTTATCACCATACACTGTTTCATACACTTAAAACTATCTGCCGTTTTTGCATATTTATTCTCCCTTTATTAGCAGAAATATTCTTCTTCTGGCAAGGCTTGGTGAAGGCAAAAAAAATGCAGCCACAGTGTTGTTACTGGCAGAAGTCCCCTGTCTCTTTTATTGGCCTCTTCTATTAACGGAACACTTTCCAGTCTCTTAAGATAGTCAAAAGAAGGAGGGCAACTCTCACAGTTGAAATTTGCAACTCGAGTGCAGTGAATGTAACAAAACATTTGTAATCTTCTTGAGGTAGTGTTGGAAACTTTCCAATCAACTACATTACTATTCCAGACAAATGTGGTAACTTAGTTAAAGAAGCAGAAGAGCTAAAGAAAATGTGTTTCATAATATTTGTCAAAAGTATTAATGGTTGTGTAAAAGAGCAATTTTTGCACCTCGAAATGATACTGTTAATGACACAAATGATCAATTATTGCAAAAGATTCCCATACAGAAATTCACCTACAGCACGACTGTCACTGTTCCAATTACAGGTTCCACTGTAAATTACCGAACTGAATTCCTAAATTCTCTTGAACCACCAGGGATGCCAGATCACATTTTGAAATTAAAGGTTGGTTCAACAATAATGTTGTTGAAAAATCTTGATCCTCCAAAAATATGAAATGGCACAAGATTAGTTGTTCAGACTTTACTGCCACATGTTATTGAAGCAACAATTACAACTGGTCATGTCAAAGGTGAAGATGTCTTCATTCCAAGAATTTCTTTGCTACCAAGTGATCACCCCTTTGAATTTAGAAGGCTAAAATTTCCAGTTACAATTTGTTTTGCAATGTCAATTAATAATACACAAGATCAAAGTTTAAAGGTTACTAGATTGTTTTTAAAGCAACCTTGCTTTTCACGTGGTAATTTATATGTAGGATGTTCAAGGGTTGGATCTCATCAAAAAACCTGTTTATATTGTCAGAAGAAGGAACAATAGCCAGTGTGGTCTGTCAAGAAGCTTTAATTTAAATTATGTCATTTTTGTTTTGAAAATCAAAAGTTTAGATAAAAATTAAAGTGTTATGAAAATTGAATTTATTAAATGAATGTTCTTAAAAGTAATTTAATCGTGCTTTTAAATACCTATTATAAGTAATTTGGACACCTGTGCAGGGAACGGGTAATTCAGTTAGTTTTTAATAAACTAATATGAAATAACTAGCAGTTAGTGCAGCAATTGAAGTATTAGAACATGACCTAGGTGTGGAATCCAATCTCCCCATTTGATCTAGGGCTGAAGCCCCATTTGACTTTTGATATTATGTAAAAAAGGCACAAGTTGAGAAAGTAATAAAAGAGACCTAGAATTCTTAGTCATCAATACCAAGTTGCGCTCAACCACATCTTTTTCTTAAAAGTATTTTGCAATGACTGCATTATATACTACTGCCACCATCTTTCGTCACCATAGATCACACTTCCAAGCCTAGCTTTTCTACTAGACCAAGGCCTAGTTGCGCGCACGTATCGCCGTAAGCCTATAATTAGCTTCTCTAATTTTTCAAGGGGCAAGGTGATAGGGCCTATAATTCGACTCGTAAAAATTCACATTCCATGGCCAATGAAGTGCTGAAAACCATTCGCTTGCGCCTATTGGATGACGCAGTCCTCAATGAATTAATCAGGGCAAGGCCTAATAAAAATAATAAGATTAGCTACGGCGCTAAAAAAATCCGCGATCAAAACTACTAGTAGTAAGCTGAATCGCTGTTCACAGCAACAAAGTATGCTTACAGGTACAGCAATATGTAACTTTAGTCTTAAAATTTCAATAAAACATGAAAGAACTTTGTCCCTCTTCGAATGAAAGTAAACTCAAGTATATAACAAAAACAGTATAGCAGCAGACGATTTTCAGCTAGTAGATAATGCATGCTAATGATCTGAACACGCGCAAACTTTGCTAGGGATTGTGGGAATTTCAGCATTTTGTTGAGCTGTCGACTTTTTCTTTTTCTAGAAATAAATTTTAAGTAGGAGCTTCAACAAAACTTCTTGTCTGATATTTTGAATTTTACTGTTGTAACACACATGAATTGAATGTGGTGAATTAGAAAACAATATTCTTCATAGACTTCAGCGATTTCGAAGACGCTTCAAACACAAATCCAAGATGGTGCAGGACACTGAGGCCAAGATATCTAAGTCTTTGGTATATATATATATATATATATACACAACGAAATTTATTTATTGTAGTTGAACAACGATCATTACAACTAATACTATAATAACGAAAACCAATTGCGGGTGGGATAGTTTGAATTGTTAAAAATAGTGCCTTTCTGGCAAGCATTTGGGAGTTAACAATTTAGTTCAGTTGGTAGAGCTCTTGCCTGACATCCGGGATTTCTCAGGTTCGAATCAGTGCCGAGGAAATCATAAACAAATTAATTAGTACAAGAAAAAACTGGTGCACAACTAATGGCTATCTCGCGACCTTTAGATAAGGTCCGAGAACGGGCCTTGTTTATCAGAAGAGGAGAATGTTGTACTTTGAATAAAAAACGTGCTTTACAAATAATCACTAGTGGATTAATCCGTTAGTTGAATACGCGTTTGATGTGCTAGGTGTCTCAGGTTCGATTCCGAGTTCGAGAAAATAATAAAAAACATAACTTCCATACACATAAGAATGAATATGAACAGTGAGACATACCTGTTTGGACACTTGTGTGTACTTCTCTGGTTCTATTGGCAAAAGTTTTTCTTCTGCGTTTTAGGCCTTTTTTTGATATTATGTAGGTCAGAGACAATCAGAAGGATGGCAATTCACACAGTAAACATTTATAAATGCAGTATATGTTACATAATGTCGGAATTTATAACAAAAAATAAAAATCGAAGGCGCGAATAGGAATTAATCATATTGACGTCACTACTTATAAGTGACTCTCACAATAATGAAGCGTACGATAACCGTCGTTATGTTAATGATGGCACAGTGT
The DNA here is from genome assembly GCF_000517525.1 of Limulus polyphemus. Classification (NCBI taxonomy): domain Eukaryota; kingdom Metazoa; phylum Arthropoda; class Merostomata; order Xiphosura; family Limulidae; genus Limulus; species Limulus polyphemus. The sequence continues at coordinate 73,984 of NW_013669455.1, forward strand.
TTCCACTTCTGAACATTTTTATGTGTTCTTCTGTGAGAAGAGTTCTGACTATCGGCAGAACTTGGCAGAATAAGAAAGCCATTAACAGTTGAACAAACTGGTACCGCCTAAAAAAAAATGCAACTTTGATCTTACAAACCTAAAACAAGCAGTAAAATTATTATGTATTACTCATCTGTTCACAAACTATCAAATGCAATGCCTCATCTTTATGTTTATAATCCACAGGCAACAGCCATTTTCTTAGAAACAAACCCATTTTTTTTTTTTAAGTAATAGTCCGCTTGCTTGTTTATTTGTTGTTAAGCGCAAAGCTACACAATGGAATATCTGTGCTGTGATTTTGATGTTATTGGATATCTTTTTCTTTATGGCCCATTGAACTGGTGCATTTAATTATATGTGTCTTCTTCCATCACTTTCTTCAGCTTCTTCCTTTAAAGGTATATTCTGCAACCAACTCAATCAGTTTGAGACTCTGTAACTGGTTTGAATGTCTAATTAAAAGCAAATGTGCATGTAATTTTCATAAACCGATAGGCTTGTTTCTGGCTCGAAACTTCATGCAGTTAATAAATTATTACCATAGTTTTTAAAGGTGATTTTTTTTTCTAAAAGTCTAATTTATTTTATTACCTTCGCATTTTTTTACTTATTTATTCAATTCTCTTATTGACGATTTAAAGCTGTTTGCTATTTAAAATAATCACCCAGATGTGTACACCAGAAGCTGTTAAATGTTAGCATTGTGTATTCAAATATTAACACCCAAATATCTACGACAAAAGCTGTTAAAACAAACGTTGGCATTGTATATTCAAATAGTATAACATCCAGATACCTATGACGTTTCGGTTTCTTCACAACTGTTTGTTTCTGTTACTGTAGTCAACCTGGCTATTATACACAATGTTTTTGATACATACATAGTTCTGTAGGCAGATTTTGTTAAACACATGATAAAATGACAACCACAACCCTGTCAAGACGCCTA
>NW_013669455.1:75123-101668 GCF_000517525.1 Limulus polyphemus
AAATCTGCCTACAAGAAAATCTGTCACCAAAGTACACCAACATAGTTCTGTTTAAATATCTTTAAGACATGTATTGTACACTTTCATGCCTCACAGGCATATGCATGTAACTTTTTTTTTATAGTCTTGCGATATTTTATTTATTTTTAAATAATTGTTAAAACGTAGATGTATGTACAAAAACCTACGAGAATACGTATAAAGACTAGTATTTTACATTAATAACGTTGATATTGTCTTCTAAAGCATTTTTGTACTAAGTTACTGTGTGTAAATATAAATGTATTCATTTAAAATATTCGTAAATGACTAAAATAAGTTTTCATTTTACAGTGCTAATTTGGAAAAATGGGAAGCTATTGCTGAAGAACAGAAAAATAAAAACGAAGAAGCAACAAATAACGCCAGTGAATAACGCTTTCTGGAACAAAGGCGTCCAGTTGCAGTTATTTCGCTAAGCAAAAATGGAAAAACAATAACACCAGATCTGTTTGAATGCTCAAAGTCGATGCACTTCGGAAATGAAAGAGAGAGAGAAAAAAATGTTCGGCATTTTCATCTGCACACATTTAAAAAACGTCTTTCATACATTTTAGGGAAAATGAATATTTAAGACATAAAACTTTTAAAGTTTGATGTAAATTAATAAACATAGAAATCTTATGCTAAGTTATCTTGTTTCCAATTCCATATTAACCCCAGCATAATCCAAATTGTGTATACGTTTCTGGTTGACGAATTTAAAACGGTGTATGTTTGATTAAAAGCTTTATATTCACGGTACGGTTATCAATAAACGACAAAACTGTATGTTTGTGTTTATATGCCCTTGGCGTATTTTTTATTTTGTTGATTTACGTTCTTAGCGATCAACAACATTTTCAAGACATACTCAATTATAATTAGCACTAATGCATGCGCCGATAACTTTTAATGTAGTAGATTTCTGGATTTCGTCACGAATTGTCGAATTTATTTGCTGTTTCGCTTCTCCCAGGTGAAACGAAGATAGGTCAGTCCTTTTACGACGTTTTATTCGACCAAAAATTGGCAAATAAAATATTCACAGATCTTGGAGATGGCAATGCCCCATTGCAAATATTGAAGAATCAAATGTGAAGGGAGTTTGGGCAGAAGGGGCACGTGCCAAACCACAAAAACTTTAAGCTTGTCTTCCTACTTTAATAAAGGCGCACGTAATAATAATAATAAGCACACTTCATCAATTCAAACATTTTAAAGTTGAAGTATTCGTTGTGCTTTTCTTTGTTTATCCCTACTGCATATTCACAGAAATTGACAAAGGATGAATTTTTGATGTTCACCCAATGTCTGGCGATCAAGACAAAAAAAACAGAGTCAACAGAAAGCGAAAGTATGGAGAATATAAATAAAACTACCAACTTCTGAACGTAATATACTCCATAATGAACCTTTTGGCGCAGTTCTAGTTATATTTTTTGGTCAGTCTTTTTTTTCTAAGAAGGCAAGACAAATAAGGTAGGGCAAAAAAGATTATGATAACATAGAAATGTGACACCGACCAAACAATATCTAACTAGTGGTTTTAAATCATTTATGACATTGAAATGTTTTTAAAAGTTTTTTTTTTTTTTTTACCTTTGTCAGAAAAGTAATAAGTTCCGAGGCATCTCTTATTGAACGAATATGAAAATTTGATTTTAAATTAATTTTATTATTCGGCCTCGGAGCTTCGGATAATTTTAAAACACGATAATGATAATGATGCTAGTGTTAATTATACTTATAGCACAAATCTTTCTCCAAAGACTAAAGTCGAGGTACAATTGTTGCGAAATGGGAATATAACTATTGTTATTGTTCTTCTATTACTTCTTGAAATAAAACATTGATTGACAGGAATAGAACAACCCCACTTAGTAAGATACCAAAACCACAGGATAGTAATAAGAACTACATACTTCAATTTTTGAACTCAAACTAACGAGACAGGGAGAGAGAAAAAGTCAATGTTTTACTATATTTGAAGATTTAGTGTATCAGACGTCCATGGGTGCCCGCAGAATTTTTTCCAGGAGGGGGAGTAATGTGAAATTGTTAACTGAATAAAAAATTCATATACACATGCTGGATGAATAAAGAAAGAATTATGTTTCTCATTTTTCGGAAGAGGGGAAGTGCCCCCCGCGCGCGGACGCCCATACAGACGTCCGCAGATAAGTTATGTTAAATAGAACCAACTTATAATTGGAAATCTTTGCATACCACGTGGTCAAGAAAATAGTGAATATGGTTTCATTCTAGTTGCCTTTGTTATCCTATGGAGATAACACCTGTTATGCTCATATAATAAATGGCTGTTATGCTGCAGGTTATGAAAGAAAGTTGACAGCCAGTGTATCTCAATGGTAGACCAGATGGTATCTCGAGGTTATGGCCTTCCGCATGTTTAAATGAGAAGAGCCATATATATGTAGTAACGCTAGTTGCTGTAGGTAAATTCGACGCTTCCTATTAAGTAAGAAATGTTAGATTTAAACATTCAGATAGTTGATCTTGAATGAATTGGTTAACGGTTTGTTTGGATTTCGCGCAAAGCTACACGAGGGCTATCTGCGCTAGCCGTCCCTATTTAGAAGTGTAAGACTAGAGGGAAGGCAGCTAGTCATCACCACCCACCGCCAACTCTTGGGCTACTCTTTTACCAATGAATAGTGGGATTGACCGTCACATTATAACGCCCCCACGGCTAAAAGGGCAAGCATGTTTGGTGTGACGGGGATTCAAACCCGCGACCCACAGATTGCGAGTCTAGCACCCTAACCACCTGGCATTCCGGCCTTGGTTAACGGGAATATATCTCGAACCAAGACACCATTCTAATCATCTCGCAAATCCAGTGAAAGGCGACCATCCACAAGCAAGTAGATATACAGTGCTCATGTCTTTGATTAATAAAGTTTGTAAGTGAGCACAAAGCTACACAATGGGCTATCTGTGCTCTGCCCACCACGGGTATCTAAACCCGGATTCTAGCGTTGTAACTCCGCAGATATACCGCTGTGCCACTGCGGGCCGATTAATAAAGATTGTTTTCTTTGTGCGATACGCATCGTGTACTTACTTTGCTCAAACTCACCAAGTTTTAGCTAAATTCAGTATTATTTCATGATATATCCTGCTGATATTCCTGTTGTACAGCGAATCTTATTATAATGAAGCTTGCTATGTATACGTCCAAAACTCGGATCTCGGAAACTACAGCATCGATCATAACTGGGTAATATTTTTATAACTAGGCAGTATTTTTATAGCTGAGCAATAAATAAAACAATTGAAATTTCCATAAAAATCATGTTTCAGATTTAACCAATAAAAATTACAAACAAAAGGAGTAAGTTTCAAATATAAAACAATCAAAAAATAAACTTTAAAATATTATTTGTTTTTCTTTAGTGAAAATCGCATGAGTGTTGCAACAGAAAAGCAAGGCACTTTCATTGATAATTGCGACTACAAAGAAATACTGCAATAAAATCTACTCTGTGATGATAGCCGATTTTTAAACTAGAATTTCAATAAAATAATTTTTCTTGTGGATGGTGAACGTTATTGAATGTCAATTGTTGTAGAACTGTCAGACAATTCGAGAAAAGGCCGCAGGAACTAGCAGTTTTAACTACCCGGAGGAAATAAGTTAAAGGCCCTTCAGTGACACATCGGTAAGCCTGAGGCTTATAACACTAAAAAACCGGGTTTCAATACCTGTGGTGGGCAGAGCATAGATAGCTCATTGTGTAGCTTTGCACTTAACTACAAACAAACGTAATTTAAGCTCGATTCCTCGGACTGTTTAAATATAATACATTTCAGATATACATTAATGTCTGAAAACAATTATTATTTAATTAAATAGAACCAGTACGCATGATCATATAACCCAGCGCCTGCTCCGAGCCCGTACTGTCAAATAGGTATCAACTTCAGCAGGGTTGTCAACAATGACTTATCCTGCCCAGCTCTCTAGCAAACTATGTGGGTTTTAAATCGAGTTCACATTCCGAAATAACCCAAATTTGGCCTTTTGCCCTTAACATCATGGAAATGTCCAAACGTCTTTGTTAAGGGGTTCAGATATGTTTCACTATCAATCCGTATCTGTTCATGCAAATGAAATGTATATTTGAAATTAGGAGCAGCCACCACACACGTTTTGTATAAAAAGAAATTCGAAGTGGCATTACTCAACAAGGGTAGTCATGCTTTTGAAAGAAGAGTAAAATGGCACATGATATCCACAAAGTTATTTTTACAAGCGAAAGGTTTTCGCACCGAAATTTCAGCAGACTCTACATATCTGATTTTCTGTTAAGCACAAAGTTCCACAATGGGATACTTGTGATCTACCCACCGCCGGCATCAAAAGCAGATTTTTAGCGTTACAAGCCCTCACACTTTAACCGAGCTACAAGGGATCCAATATATCCGTATAAGAAATACCGAAAGACACGAATACATTATATTTAAAGTTAAATTGTATTTTTATTATTTTTGTAAAAAAAAGTTTAAGCTTACTGGTTTTTAGTAGTTTACAGAGTTCGGTGTTTAAACCGTAACCATTATATTTCACTTAAAAGTTTGTGAAAAAAGTTAATCCAATATTGTAAGAAAGCTAGCTTTAGTTCATATACACAGAGAGTAACCAGTAAGGTTAATCCTTTTCAACAGGTTCAGTCCACGCATAAAGGAATAGAATATGTTATTACTAATACGTATAGTTTAACAGTAATGTTATATCTCTTGGTGTCAAAGTGCAGGGCACATTCTTGAAGGGTCTCGTTTCAACCCACAATCTGACACATTAGGCCATGCACAATCTGGCTAGAAAAAGATATCAAGTTGATGTTAGTTAAAATAAATTGGTGTATCCTCACTGCTGCAAGGGTCCTATTGTAGCAGTGGTCATCTAAAACTTTGTATATATACATTATGCATTTTTGTTCCAAGTTTAAAGCTGCCATTGCATGGTAGATAAGGATGAAAGCTTACAAATACGAAAACTACCTTTGTGCTTTCGTTATGTATGGTCATGTTAAGGATGGATAACACCAAAAAAAAACCTGAATGATGTAAGTGCATGTACAAATATCTGGTGATGATAAATTCATTCTTCCAAAAAGTTAAAACCACTTGGAAGATCACTGAATTTAGTTAATAAACTTTATTTTACACATACACACTTTCTAAGTTGTACAGACTTTTAAAGTCTCAATTTTCAAAACAATCCATAATTCAAGAAAGCAATATTGTAGAAACAAGGGAGGATTACAGTTCTTGTGCAAAACTAAACACTACAATGTATTATTATTGTACATATATTATTGTATATCTATAGGCATGCTAATACAGTAATTGACAACACATATAAAAAATACCACTATCAGCTTATGTACACAAGATTCATACAGAGGATCAACAACAACAACAAAAAAAGAACGAATTATACTTGAAAAAGTTACTACACTGAACACAAACACTTGCTTTTGATTACCTTGGTTTACATAAAACTTAAACAGGGGATAAAAAATTTAAACCAAATGTTAAACTCTCAGTAAACCGAAAATGAAATTTTCCCTTGACAATCTTGTTTTGTAGAAAACTTAAGCTCCTAGTTCACAGAATTTGGAAAATTAATTATAACAGTTTCACTAAAGTGTTTCTTTTTTTTTTGTAGCTTTATGTATTTAACACATCTGATACCAACATTTCAAGAATGTCACTTCCTAGCTTTGAGAAAATAAATGTAATCAATCCAATATATTTGAGTAAAAACTTATTACTAGGCAGAATATTTTCTAAATGAAAACTTCTAGCTTGAAGGGCAGTTAAAGAAAGTTTCCATGTACAAAATTGAAATTAATTATTTTGTAAAAGTACATAAATTCTAATGTACAAAAACACATATCTGCTACTCTACACTTTTAGAGAAAAAGTGGTACTGTATACACTGTACATATACCTCTTATTACATTTTACCACATGCCTAATCAAACTCCTACAGTATTTTTTAACCAATAATGAATATATAATAGCAATTATTTGGTGTGTAAACATTATCCTACTGCATCTTGTTCACAGTATACCAAAAACTGAATTTAACCTTTTTAATTTCTTAATAAAATTATTGCTTTTAATTAATTGAATTTTGAAATGATTTTGTTTGTTACATTAACACTGATTACCCAGTTATTTCTTACTGAACAATAAAACTAGGAGCTTAGCGACAAACATTAAAACCCAAGTTACATATTAAAACGCTTTTTTCCTTTTAGACTGTCCATGAAATAGTTTCAAAATATCTTAAAGAATACAAATATTTGTTAAAGATAAACCATATATATGAAAGACTCTTTCCTATTTGCATGTATTACATGATTCTCAAAATAACCATCCAAACAAAACCAGTTTTATGATTCAAAATTCTCGATTATAATTAAGGAAGACCTTCAAAGACCCGGGTAAAGGGAGATTATTAAGTTTTTCCTTCATGAAAGTTGTGTAACTGCCTTCAACTACAATTTCTTCTTTGATGTCCTCATCTTCAAGTTTTCTGGTACTTTCATCATTGTCTGAATCACTGACCAATTCATTGAAGGCAACTCTTTTCCATATTACAGCTGTGGGGCGCTTATGACGATTTCTTTGTGTTTGTGATCGTCGTGACTGAGAAGAGGTTGGAGAGTCACTAGGATGATCATCACTCGTGTCATCCATGCTCCTCTTTCTCTCTAGTTGATTACTCTGACCCGGTTCTCGATACTGATCATCATCACTCTTGCTGAAAGATGTAACAGGATCAGGAAGACCTGTGCTATCGTCCGATGTATCCATTTCTTCTTCACTTATCTGTAATGCATTCTGGCCATTTCTGTCTTTCCCTTTTGGATCAATAGAAACATCCGACTGATTCTGATGATTCAATTTCTTCCCATTATTCGCCTGTATTTCAGTTGTTTCAAATCTAGGTGATGATTCATGATTATGCTCAGGACCAATATCTTCAGAATGATCAATTCCATTTTCATCTTCTCTCATATTTCTACTATAGTTGTTAGTGATCCCGAGGAGATCGGTATCACGATTCATTACATGCTCGATCACTGCTGATATATGACTAGCAGCCTGATGAGGGGTTCTGTTTAATCTTTCTGATGAATCATTATCTTCTCTATCTGTATACCTGCCATGGTCACTATAGTCATCACTTTCATTGAAGACTGGTATGACAATGCGCCGTACACGTCGCTTACTCTTCTTCTTTTTTGGATTTCTTCTTTTTTTTTCTTTGAGCTTAGGGTTTTCAGTGTCAACATTTTTGCGTAAAATTATTCGAATTGTTGAGCGACAAAGGTTTTGAAGCATCAAAGGCTGAGATTCTACTGTTATAAATAAAAATAAATTATTTACATACATTTTCATTGTTAACCCATTTGTCTTTGAGTTGGTACTTATTAGAAACTTAATATAATTACTGACTGATTAAGTTATCAAAAAAATTGACAATGTGTTTACACTCACTATATAAAGTGATTTACTTACAAAATTGCAATACAAATACATGTTAGATGTAGAGATTGGATTTCAAGCAAACAAAAAATATTATGCATTTTTACTGAATACTTCAACAGAACAAATATTAATAACCCTTTCTTTTATCACTCAAGCCATATTTTCTCAGTCAGACAGAATTTACTGACAACATAAAGGAAGCTATCCGAGTTTAGTATTTTCTTCGCCATACGTTTGGTGTGATCTGTGCTCGACCGATTAAACAGATGGTTATATAGCTTATCCAACATAACTTCTGTGTAATGAGTTTTTGATGTTTCTACTGTAGTGTAAGTCACTCTTTTGTTAGCGTTCAAATATCATGTTCCTCGATGCACTGCAACATTAACATAATACTGATGTTATTTACTTTTATGTATTATATAGTTATGGTTGTGAACAAGTGCAAATATTGATTTGAGTTCCTATTTACTAACAATCTTTACACTTGGTTTAACACAGTACAATAATTACCATCAAAAGCCCTTCGTTTACTACATCTTTGAAATATTTCAGCTGATGATGTGTTTTCTGAAAATGAGAAATCTTAAGCTTTAGAGCACAGCCTCTCTAATAACTAGGAACCAAAATGTTTATTTTCCTCAAAGATTCCTAGTAGATCATTAGTACTAATAAGTCAAATTTATACATTTGTTTACAAATATTTTAATAAGTAATTCAGGTATGCGTTTAGAAAGTTTAAATCAATAGACTGACACCTTCAAAAACATCAAGCTACATATGATGTAGCAGGCTTATAGCATAAACTGAAGGCAGAAGACTTTTTAAATGTCGTTGTGTTTCTACAACAGGTAGTTGCCATCCATTCAATTTAGTTTTATCATGAATACTTTGCCCAACCAATCTATCAAAGAATATCTAAAGAGCTGTTATGGACCAGCCTCTATCAAGAAGATCAACAAGTACAATAAGAACCTTGCACCTGAAGACAAAAGGCAGAAAACTTTCAAAATGTCGTCCTCTACACTTCTGTTTCTACAACAGGCAGTTGTCATTCATTTAACATAGTTTCATCATGAATACTCTGCCCAAACAATCTATCAAAGAATATCTAAAGAGCTGTTATGGACCAGCCTCTATCAAGAAGATCAACAAGTACAATAAGAACCTTGCACCTGAAGGCAGAAAACGTTCAAAATGTCATCCTCTACACTTCTGTTTCTACAACAGGCAGTTGTCATTCATTTAACATAGTTTCATCATGAATACTCTGCCCAAACAATCTATCAAAGGATACATAAACTAGTTGTTGAATAGGAGCAACAACTATTTTTGATGTAAATCAAAAACATTTCTGGAGCATATATTTTACTTTTCACTAAACATCTGTATAAAGTACCTGACATCTGGTTTGGAGAGGTTTTATTTTCATTTTGGCTTATCTATGGTGACCATAAAACAACTGATGCACGAGTGTTGATTGTTCCGAGTAGCATTTTTATTTCACTGCATTTTCCACTGTAAACACACTTTTACTAAATTCTAAATCTTTTTTGTTTTGTAGGGCCAAAAGTGAAGTGTACAGGAGACTTATGTAACAGAGTATTCCTGTTATCTCACAGTAAAGTAACCAAAATTAATGGTGTTCGCTTTATGATGATTGAAGATATTCCTTTCAGGATATGCTATGCAGTGAAAAAAGCAAAACCTTTAAACAATCTACAATTAAAATTGTCCAAACACTGGTCCAATAATAATGATCCAAGAGAAAGTACAGGATTTATTTCATCCATCCTCTGCTATACAATTTTTGTAACTGAGTCAATTTTCTCGTGCTCTATACACATAACCCTTTACAGGTTGATGAGACTCAGTAAGTGTACACTATGATTTCTTAAAGTATTTGTTTTTTTAGTTATTATGTTAAACCAAACCACTGAATTCATATTTATGCCACTATTTTACTTAAACAGTACCATTTTATTTTCAATATCAATAAGGAATATTTAACATTTTCATACTTACATTAGTGGCACAGATTCTGATACTTCAAACTGGATAAGCCCCAAAAATGGCCAGAAAATGGATACGTTGATATCTTAAAATGAGCCAACAAAAATAAATATTCTTTTTCTGTCTTACACGTGTATATTTACTTACACAATTTAACTGTATTCAAAGAATCTTCAGCAGATGGAATCACAAGAGAAGCAAATGACACTGGTAGGATGCTTTCGGTTTCCCAACTGTTTACACCTGTCCTTGTAATCTGTAACAACTACAAACGTAATTGGAATTCAGTAATGAAAAGTACTACAAATTAATGTATAATCACAAAAATGAAGAGCACTTATGTCATTTTCAACTGTATCTATGTTTATTTGATTTTTTGAATTCGTAGTAAATTTCTGACAACATAACTTGAAATTCTGCATGTGCTTGGGACACTCATAAAGTATAGATGAAAAGAAAAATTACAAAGAAAAAACAGTGAGGGCAGCCCTAAAACAATTGGCTATGGGATTTTTGGGCCTTCAAGTTTGAATGAACCAATTTACTTGAAAGCTTTATTAACATTTAAGAAGACATTCCAAACAATAACCCAAATTCAGGTTTTGGAAATTTTTGAGATTCCACATGAAAATTGGTACGAGTATGGAAAATATCATTCAAAATAACCTGAGTGACTTTCTAATTTTCCAGCTGGACCTTAAATGGGGATGATATTTTTTGTGGATTTCATGTTTGGATAATTGGATACAGTTGAAAACTGGCAACAACATGTTAATAAAACAAGGTGTGTACAAATTTTTGCATAATTTCCAGCAAATGTTTCACAGGTCATTTATTAGTTAGAAAATAATAAATCATGGTAGATTACAAAGTTAATAAAGAGTTAAGAAGTTCAACAAAGATAACCTAGATGGAAATAAGTTATTTTTTATTTTAATAGTTTAAATGAACTTACAATTTTTTATGGAAATAAGCAAATTTTCTACCTTATTTAAGTTACTGAATCATACCCATGGATTTGTTTGATGCACACCATACCATCATTTTTCTAATGCTCTATCTATTTATAAAGCACAACAGTTTTGATAAACTACAGCCTCAACATTTTAAAAAAATTTTGTGAGCTTTCTCTGACAAAGGTTATTGATCATATTGTCTTTATTCATCTTGGCCAAGAAAAATTCATAAGTATTTTTTGGCATCTAAAACAATAACGCATGTAAATAGTTTAAACTGAAGTTTGGCATATATTCAAAACTGACCCATAAATCAAACAAAATCATAAATTTTTTTATCAATTAACACTGGTGATGATAAACGTACTTTAAACTTTTAATTTGGAATTACAAGTGGCTCTGGGATAGTCATACAAAATGTGACTTGTTTCAAACACCAAATGACCCTATGAAGGCAACAAAATGTGACTTGTCACAAACAAATGACCCTATGAAGGCAACAAAATGTGACTTGTTACAAACACCAAATTACCCTATGAAGGCAACAAAATGTGACTTGTTACAAACACCAAATTACCCTATGAAGGCAACAAAATGTGACTTGTTACAAACACCAAATTACCCTATGAAGGCAACAAAATGTAGAACCTGCTGTTTAAGGCTGCTTAGATTGAATTGTAATATATCCATAAGCAATAGTGTCATGTTAAGGAAACAAAAATACTGTAACCTCTTAACGGACTTTAATACAAAGTTTACAAGTACTCATTAGATGATTTTACATTGCATCCGTTTCTCTACGGATTGGCATTTCTCACTAAACACAGTCGTAAGTTAACCAACATGCACCCATGTACGTTGGGCAAGTAATAACACTTTTCACACCTAGGGTGTTGTATTCACGAGTTTCTTGTCCAAGTCTTTCAACTTTCTAAATTATGGCCATAGCAAAAACAGCCCGCATGTTGTATTCACGTGTGTCTTTTCCCATTCATTGAACTCTTAAGGAAATTAGTGTGAGAATGACACTTAGGATATGTTGTGTTCATGTATGTCTTATCCAAATCTTTAAACTCTTAAGGAAATTATTGTGGCAATAAGACTCAGAATATGTTGTTTCTTGCATGCCTTCTCCCAGTCTTTAAACTCTGAAAAATGGGTTTGGGGTTGGCAATGACACCCAGAATCTTATGTTCACGTATGACTGAGACGAAACATGCATGAACATAAGATTCTGGGTGTGGCAATAGCATGGTCTCAATCCTTCAACTTTCTAAGCAATGGGTGTAATAACAATACCTGACTTCAATTTGTTTGTCTTAGCACTAAGTTAAACAATATAATTCCAGAAATATGTCCATCAAATAGATTGAACCTGCAATTTTAGTGTTATAAACTCTGAAGCTTACCTTGAGCTATATAGGTATCTTGACTTTAACAATAACAGCTTCCTTATAATGGTTTATATATCTATATCTGGAAGTTGTTATTGTTAAAGTCAAGGTCTATAATGGTTTATATATCTGGAAGTCGTTATTGTTAAGGTCAAGGTCTATAATGGTTTATATATCTGGAAGTTGTTATTTCTATAATGGTTTATATGTCAAGGTCTATAATGGTTTATATATCTGGAAGTTGTTATTGTTAAAGTCAAGGTTTTCCTTGTTGCTCACAACCTGCTTGTTAAATTGACCAAAATATTATCTTAATGTGTAAGTGACTTAAATTACATGTAAATTATTACCTATGTATTTACATAAGCTGTTTTTATTCAGTTTTGTATTGATTGAACTATAATGGTTTATCTATCTTGTTAAAGTCAAGGTCTATAATGGTTTATATATCTGGAAGTTGTTATTGTTAAAGTCAAGGTCTATTATGGTTTATATATCTGGAAGTTGTTATTGTTAAATTGAATAATCTTACATGTGTAGTCTGAAGTAGATGCAAGGCGAGTAGCAAGTGTTCATTATAATTTACCTGCAACCTTTCTAAAAGAATTTTTAAAATGTTGTTGCAGTAGTAATAAGTATTAAAAGCTCTCAAACATATTATATGCAACTTCTAATTTTGAAACACTAAAGCGAGTTTGTGTCTTTTTACAGAAAATAAACATATCTGAGAAGCATTGTAAAGACAAGTAAGCAATATTATTATCACATTGATTCACACATTAAACATGAGCAATTAAGTAATCAGAATGTGTTCACTATACGTGTTTTAAGTGAGTAGAAGGTTTAAATGGAATGTAGAGAAACCATAATTGTCTATACTGGCAATTAGAAATGCTAAAAAAAAGATTGGTGCTGTTGAAAATTTAAAATGCACAAGCTAAATAATTTCATTTGTTTGAGTAGTTTAAACTGGTGCTTGTACAAATAATGCATTTTTATGTGTTTTTTTTAGAATCAAAATTAATTTCAACAGATACTTTTCTTGTTGAGTCATTCGAAGGCTGTCAAACAAATATATGACTAAAAATTTTAATGTTCTTGACACAAAACAGAGCATGTTCAACTTACCCATAGTTCTCCACTCTTCCAGTAACTTATTGAGCTAGTTAGTGCCAGGAAGATGTATATAAGCTCTACTTTCTTGCTATAATCCGCATATCTCTCAGTTGGAGGGAGGTGGGTGGAAATGTGTTTCAGAGTTAACTAACTGTTTGAAATACATTATAATTTTAAAAATGTAAAATTCAAAACAGGCAGACGTATCTCTGAAATACGAAAAGCCTTTCCTTGTTGAATTGCTCTCATTGTCGTCAAGCCTTTGATTAAAATCTTCAACAACTCAGAATTCATGGCCATTGTTCTAAATGTGACTTGACAATACATTTTTTTTATTTCTCCCCCTTACATTTTTTATTATTAGCATCAGACAGAAAATGTTATTATATATGCCCTCGATATTTCTCAGTCTTGTACTTCTACCCTGATAAAGCCTTTGGCTGAAAGAGAAGGTAACCACTGATAGGCTACTTATCATGACTGAACCTGATTTTAATTCAGAAGGACTCCTTTCATGTTCTGTCAGGGCTGTTTGTTATCATCTTGCATGCATTGAATTTTTCAGAAGGTTTTGGGTAAGGTTGTTTATACCTTATATTGTATCACACTGTTTGGTTTTTGCTTCAAATGTATTAACAAAATGGCTTATGACGTATGCAACTGATCCATGTTGTTTAGTGGGATGTTCCCGTATATCTTAAAAGTGAGCTTCAAATTACATCTCGCCCAAATTTGCCTTGGGTGACATTTTTGGCCTCCTGGTCACAGAGTACCTTTTAGTGGATATTCTGTAGGCCAGAATTTAGATAATTTCAAATAACTTCATAAAATTTGTCACCAATTGTAATTCTTCAAACTAATCGGAAATACCTAGGAGGTGAGACTCCATGTTTAAATGGATGCAAACATTCCTGACTCTTGCACGTTACATATACTTCTACGAATGTCCTAGACAGAATTTCACCATCTATGCTGGTGCTTCATAAGAGTGCAGTGCCCTCTGGAGGAGGACAGAGGATGCTGAGGCATAGCCAGCTACCCTTTCCACCCTCGTGTGCACATCCTTATGTAGCAATCGAGACAATGGAGATGAGACGGCCATTCTCCATATGATGGGGAACACCTTACAGCTTCATATTTATCTTTCTTAACCGATTTCATGTTACCATTGCACTGTTTTTGAGTTAGATGCCCATTGACATGGACATGTTTCGTGATTTTGCTGGCTTTGTTAGATATTACCAGCTTCCACTACAGGTACATTGTGATCTGACTCTGACTATCTGTTATGCCAATACCTGTGACCACACCTAAGAATATGATATACCACAGGTATAATTGGACTCCTCTTTTATATATTATTTAAAGGGTAAAGAACCCAGTTCAGAAGAATTCATTTTCTGAATGTCCTCACTCCGTCTAGTTTCATGTGAGTCTGGTCTCCTTCACTCATTTTCCCATTGAATCCAGTCTACTGAACCTACTCTGGTTCTGAATTCCCTTCAGATCTGCTTGATCACATTTTCAATTGTTGAGGTATGCTGTTATCATCTTACTACAAAAAACTACAATTTGTTAACTCAGTAGTCCTTGTAACTGAATTTCCTTCCTCCATCTCATCCTGGGTATTCTGGCTTTTCTTATTTCAGAGGTAAGCCTGTCAGTTTTGAACTATGTTTAATTAAAATTAAAGCATGCAAATATCCCTCACTTTTACATAATGTACCTCCCACACGAACACAACCTCCAAGATCATGCTGTTTAGAGAAATTAGGTCATGAATCCAGAGCATTCAGCCATCTACTGATGTTCATATCCTACAACAAAGCTATTAAGTTTAGTAACTCTAATAAAACTTAATCATTACATATTTACAAAAAGAATACCAACTTGGTGTAAGCATATCTTGCCTAACAGAATTTTAGTACCTGATCATTTAGAGGCATAACTAGAATTCCTCCAACCTTCAATAATTTCTTCATAAAAAGTTCGCGATCTTGGGGGCATGATGCACCACAATAGACTCTGTCATACTGGCGAACACTGTTGTCAAGTAGAAGGCAGTTTCCTACAACAAACTGGGGCTCAGAGAACTCAAATTCATCCAATGCAGGTGATGACTGTTTAAACTCTTCAAGCTTATCTTTTGCATATGATACCACATCCTCATGAAGTTCAACTCCATGATTCGTTCCATATGGGCCTCAAAAAAAGATGGTCAAACAATTAGAAACATGCATTACCATGGAATCTTTCATCTTTATTAACAAAAAGTTTCATTTCAAAATACTTATGTCTGCCAATTCAGAATAATTCTATAATTACATATAAAGATATATATATATATATATATAGTTTAAGTATACAGTAGTGATTATACTTATGAAAAAAATGATTGGATAGAGGAAAACAAGTTAAAATAATGGCAAAATACATAAAAGTTTTATTAATTTCTGTTTCAAAAATTTGAAAATTTAATGGAAATGCTAGATAGGATACATTAAAAATTTTAATATCACTAAATAGAAATTGTAAAAATTTCACCTCATTTTATTCTAATTTCCCACTTTTTGGCACTAGAGTTAATAAAAGAAGTCTTTATAGATATATATTTTATATATTCTCCAAGTACTTCATAAGCAGTTAAAACTACGAGTCTTAGATTCAAGTTTTAACCAAAAGTCAGAGTTTCAATGTTTCAAAAATATTTTCTAGGCTAGGAAAAAAAACAATAAAAAAACTTCATTTTCATTACTTTGGAAATTAAAGTAAACATCTATTGATTCCTTTTCAGACATTATAAACCTCAGCAAACTTTTCACATTAAAATAAAGCTTATTTGGTTACTCATGCAAAGTAGCAGCATGTCAATAAAAAATTTGGATACCATTCAAAAATGTTTTAATTAGATAATGGAATTTTCAACAGTACCACAACATTCTCTATTCACCTTGAAATTAGAGCTAAGTATATAAATATACAGCTGGATGCCAGAAATATGTGATGATGAAATAAATAATCAAAAGGACTGACCCCATTCTGTGAAGTTGTTGACATTTATAACCAAACTACATACAACTGCATATATTAGTAAAAACGAATGTTTTGTGTTTGAGATAAACTGTCATTGGAAGCACACTAAAAGAAGATGAGTATAAAAAAAATTAAGTTTACAAGCAATTAATTTGAACTTAATCATTTTCTTTTCAGCTTAAATAGATTAAAAATATTAATGATGACATCTTTGCACTTTTTTGTAATCTGCTTTTAGCTTTTATCATCTTATATTTGTGTGAAATTTTCAAGATTCAATAATTGCTTTAATTTTGTTGACACACTAATTACCCTATTATTTCGCCAAAGGTAACCTAAAAAAAAACATTTTTCCCTATAACACTTGAACCAAAGTAACTTGATATTGAAGTATATAAATTGAATAAATACACACTTTTTAAATTTTACATAAAAAAAAAAAGTTTTAATTTTCACTTGATTTATTTTTACTTCAATTACTAAACACTCTTCAGTAGCATGTCTGAGAGCTTATGACATTAAAAATCAGGTTTTGATATCCACAGTGAGCAGAGCACAAATAGCCCAATGTGTAGCTTTGCACGTGAAAGCAAACAAAACAGCTACAATACAATAACATTGATAAACATACAAGCATAAAGTTCTCAAATATTCAATAATATTACATTTTTAACAATTTTATCTGGGGTTGTGACAAAATATTAAAGTCACTGATCCATGTATAGAATTGAGCTTCGAGAATTCAAAACTGCTTCACAACAGAATAGTTTAGGTGAAATGGTATTTTTACTTAATTTCACCAAAACCAGTTCATACATGATAAATACCTAAAATGTGAAAAATAAAAAGAATCATGTAAAGGTAATGGTAACAAAATGATTTCAGGTTTAAATGTTTACATTTTCTACTGTAGCTATTTAATTCAGATGTATACTTCAATGAACCTAAAACTGCCAGTAAATATCACTTTCAAATGAAGGGTAATGTCATGAGCAATTAATGATACAATACGATTTACATTTTTGGGAAAATTTTGACAAATGGAAATTTTATTGCTGTTTTTGGTCTCTACAGGAATTCCTCTTCTTGAGGTAATATCTGTTGTTTCCACTTGCTAAATCTACAGAACTTAAGGGGCTCTACCTACTCCCCCCAGTTCTTGCAGCACTGGCCATGTACTGTATTAAGTAATAAAACATCGAAAGATTTTGAAAATTATCAATAAATCTTTTATCACAAACAAAGCCACAAAATATGTTCAGGATAAAAATAAAATTCATGTTCACTTCACTAATGATACCGTAATGTTTGATCATTATTATATAGCTGTTTTAGCAATTGGTGACATACAGTAAGTAGCCTGCATTAATTTTTCTGTTAGTCCTTTCTCTTCTATCTGTATTAAACTATAATACAAACAAGCACCAACAGTATATGATACATTTAATGATAAGTTATTAATAAAAAAAAAAAAAAACTAACAACTGAAATGTATGATCAATGGTATACAGGTGCTCTTTTTGAAGTTAAAATGTAGCTTCAAGTTGTTCAAATTAACCTATTAAACCACAGGGCATCTTTCCGCTTAGGTGTAAAAAGCACATGTATTATGCAGTTGACAAAATAAATATTTACATGTGTTCTGTTCATGTGGACAAATTACTATGGTTCAGAACAACTTGTATTAATTTGCTTACATAAAAAAATCATTGTAGTGGTTTTCCTGATGATTATCATGTTTATTGCACTGACATGCACAGAAAAGGTAATGTATAACAAGGTAAATAAGGGTAAAACATTTGTAAACTGTAAAGAAATAGTTCTCAATTCTTTACATCAAAAATCAAAATGTTTCTGTCACTAACGTGAATGGCAGTTAGCACAAGTTATGTGTATATTTCACATGCTAAACTGCAATATTTTTGGCTGGACATTTTACAGATTGTACCAGCATTAAAACACCTACGGTAGATTTAAACGTCATATATTTACTAGCAGGTGCTGTTAAAATGTGCACTTAATACGTACTTACCAAGAATAAGTCCAACCATCGTACTCAGGTATCCTGTTCCACTGCCCAGATTTAGAAATGATAGACCACTTTCAAGTTTTAGGGATTCCATCACCTTGGAGTATATACAGGGTGCTGATAGATGTAAGTTCCCATGTTTCCATGCTAAATCCTTATAAGCATTTTCTTTACATCCTATAGCATAATAATCACCCCGGTCTACAGCCCGAAACACGTGCTCAATCAGGGGTGTCTTGACATACTGTTCACCTACTAAGTTGTCAATCAGTTCATCATTATCTTCACCAGCACTTACAGCTCCTCCCATGGTTTAATAAAAGCTTTAGAAAGCTTGGACTGCAACCTGACGTGAAACTTCTGGTCTTGAAAAAAAGTTACAAATAAAAAACAATTACTGTCTTTGTTACATAGTACTTCTGTAGCTTAAACCCAACTATAAAAGAGCCTTTCAATCTTTATTATTTACATGAATATGTACACTTACAATAAAATATATGCATATATATATATATAACATTAAACTCAGACACACGTCCTGTGAAGTTCTGGATATCCATTGATGAGGTGCGTTTCACTGATGTTTTTCTTCTGTATTACAAATGAGGCAATCTATGATGATCATCATTACACTGTTGGGATGGTCTGATTTATAGTCAAGGTATTTATCACTGTCTGTGAGTTTGCTGTGAACTCATGTGATATATGAGTTGCATCTTAGTAATCATAAAGTCTATGAATGGGACTTTGACTTCCTCGATTGTAAATTGTATTGCTGGTTGTTGTGTGAACCCTGGAATCTGGTCTGTGGTATGCGGCCATTTTACAAATGGGCCAAGTCCATGGTGTTAAGAAAGGCTGTTTTGAGGGTGGTATCTTTGAAGTGTTCCAGATAGAGGTTATTGAGTAGTGGCAATAAGAGTGAACCTATGGCTAAGTCTTCTTGTTGTTTATAGTATTTAACTTCTATGTTTAAAGTAAACTGTGTTCACACAAAGGGTTGCGAGTTCTTTTATCATGGAGATTGTTAGGTGAATGCATTCCTTGAGAATTCTATCATTTCCAAGTTTTCAAGGGTTGGAATGATAGAAACCAGGATGCATGTATACATTGGAGCTTATCATTGAGTTCTGTGAGGTTACTGTAGCCACAACCATTACAAAAATACAATTTGTCTTAAGACTTCCCTGAAAAAGGCAGCAGATTACCATTATTAAACTTGCTACTAATAAGTATCTAGTAACAAAAAAAAAAGTAACTAATTAAGAATTCAACTCTGGTGATTGTTTAACTCATAAACCATGACAATAATCACAGAAATAATTTTACTGCTCTAAATTTTAGGTTTGTGGAACTAATGAAGTAATTATGCTAAAAAATTCTCTAATCTTAAGTATTCTTTTGTCTTTTCAGACCTATACACATTTAGGCAGTTATCTTTTTCAACTGCCATAACATTTACCAATTTTCTTTAATTATATAAAATAACTTGAAGAACATGACTCAGAGTAGTTAATTCTAGGACTACATTTGATGAAATGCTTTATACAAGTCACACATCAACATGTACATATATGATCTTCTAAGCTATATTTTCATTATTTTAATTTTGCTTGACGGAGCTACTAACATGATGATGGCACTAGATAAATAAAGTTCATAAGAATATTCATAGAATACCAAGAATGTTCATGAATGTTAATGATCACGATCAACAAACTGCAAAATATCTGGAAACAAGGATGTATTATAAGTATGATAATCAATGAAGCACTGAGTCAGTTTTCAGTTCACTGAGTGTCAATCAGGTCTTCCAGTAACTAAGAAGTTAGTGAAGTATTCATATGAGTGTTAGTTATTTTGCATATTCAGTTATTCAGTCAATGAGCCACGAAACTGAAGAAGTTTATTTCTAAGTAATAGTACCATTAGCAAGTAAATTTCTGATGAAAATAAAGAGGTCATTTGTGAACTCTGTACATGTGACAGTAGCTTGCATTAAACATTAAAGAAGAAATAAATTAATTTGTTATTGTTACATGGATTGGACTTGGCTATATTTTCACCAAATAATTACAAAGAATCCATCTAATGAAAGAACGTGTTACAACAATACCTATAAATACACACATTTATTAGAATAAATTTAATTTCTTTATTCTGAGTTGTTCACAATCTTATAACTTATGGACAACTGACTATTTTGGTCCTTCGTTGCTAAACTAGCACACCAACTGTTAAGAAGAAGTAAAAACTTAAACTCAACCTATGTTTTTCATGAAATTATCATTTCTTCATTTTAACTTTTTGTATAGTACCAGACTCCACTACTGCTGATGGTAACTCATTCCATAAGCACATTTCCCTGCTACAAAAATAATACTGTCTTAATTGGAGTCTATCCTGCCTTTTCTGAATTTTAAATCTGTGTCCTCTCATCCACTTGTCTTCAGAATATAGCAAAAGTAGCCAAAACTCGGGCCTTTACCCTATAAATCCTATAGATAATTGATTATCATATCATATAATATTTGATTGATCAAAAGTAGTGTTAAATTATTATATGTCATGAAAATAATGAACCAATCACATTACCAAGTATTCAAGTAATTGAAATATTACACTTATGATTTCACATTATAATTTTTGATTAATTCAAGGTTGTTCAGCTTAAAAGATTAGTGTCATAAATCATGCAAATAATCAACTAATAAAAATTAGGGCTTCCAATTATTACTTATTTTAATTATTCCAACTACCCGAGTCTCATGTGAAAATAAAAAGTTAAATGTAAATGATCAATAAGCCAGACTATTAATCAAATTCCACTAATCACCCAGCTCTACCTACATGTATACTTAAACAAGATGTGTTAAAAATACTGGTATAGTTATAATTCTCTACTTATTAAGAACCAATGTTTTAATTTATTTCTTAAGGTGGAAAGAGATGATCTGTTCTTTGAAAAATTGTTTCTAGTGTAATTGTTAAGCTGCTACCATGTAAAATAATTTCAATAGGGATAATATATGAACACCAAGATCATGACAACATATGAACTTGAAATACTGAGGTGTAATTAGGGTTACAAAACTCAAACTGCTACAGAAAATAGTTGTAAAATTGAAACCTAATTTTTTTGTCTAGAATTTTAACAAATTTAGAGCAAAGGCATAAAGTTAGACCTCATAATCTTAAAACCATATTGGAAAATGAAAAGTGGGCCTAACTGAAACATTACATTCAACTATGCAATCACAAAGCTTAACACTATCCCTAAAACTACTATGTTAATATCACTAACCAATGGCCAAACTTTGAGATCCATTGAACATAGGATTGACAGATTTTGGTGACAAAAACAAAACAAAAACTTGACAAAGTGATCAAGAGAATCACTACAAGCTCCTAAAGCAGATTCTAGGGCAGAGTCTGAGCTAAAAATGTATTTTGTCCATTTTAAGCATAAAATCTGTGTACAGTTTGGTAATATTATGAAATAAAATGTTAAATTTTGTTTTTTTTTCCGAAAAATCACAAATCTTCAAAATTGCAAAGTTACTTGATAAATTGATTCAGGGATGACATGAACACAATTAGAAGCTGAAAAAATTAATTTTTATAATGCTATCATGATATATGCTGCATCAAACACCTGCTGGACTTCATCGCACATTGAAATTGTAGCTAGTTATTTTTGTCATACATTTCAATTTCAAGAATAACTAAACCAAATCTTAAAAAAAATTTAAAACCACAAAAATACTTTATAATCATATAATTATCATAAATTATATAAAGCACATTTCTACTTGCAGATAAGGTCTTGAATTTTAAATTGAAGAACCATCAAATCAGGGCTTTCTAATTTGTACATTCCAAATAAAATGCTAAAACTGTCATCAGACAGAGTACAACCGGAACTATGGACACTGACTGTAACGATGCGGTGAGGCTCTGAAATCGCTTTAATATAACATATCCAATAAAAAAATCCTGTAAAAAAGTTAACGCTGATGAAGAAAATATTGTACAAAAACACACTACAGTTTTATCAGACTTTGATGTACATTCTGTAAAATCTTATAATGTACTAACTAAATTATTTTAGACAACACATTATTTAGTGCAATTTGGTCAACATGTCTTCCAATAAATACAAGGAAACCTATGGGAGGTACTTTCACCCCAAAAGTTGCATATTTATTTGGACTTGAATATTCATACATAACAAATCTTGGTGAGAAATATAAAATAAAGTTTTGTACATCAGTTGTACTTATAGATATACTAATGTTACTCGTTTATGAAATTAGCAAGGTTTTCTTGACACAGCCAAAGACATTTATCAGTTATCTGTCTGGATATTCTAAAGTTACAATAGAAAAGCCTTTAATGGGCTTTCATTGGTCACAAGATGTTGTTAGGAAGGACTGAGTTTGTGAAATTCTTCAGGAAAAATCCAATATACAATAATATATGAAGCAAACCTAATGTGTTTCATGAGGAAATATACTCTTTGTTTAAAGTTACTTTCATTAACTGATGACCAGTATTGGTTAGAATGTTTAAATACCTATTTCTATTATAAGGATTATCTTGCATTGTTAGCATAGTATATGGATTTGGAGCTAATCTAAATCTACAAAGCTGACTGAAGCTTTTCAGATATTATTTGGTATATGGCCTAAAATATCATTAACAAAGTTGTAACAATGCAATCTGATCGTATTAAGTAAGAATATAATACGGTAGTTATACCCATTACCAGGTTGGTTTTTAGTTTATTATTTTATGTAAGCAAGTTGGTTTGCTCAGAAGTTAATATCAATTAAAATCTGATACTCAACACAGTGAATGTAATGGAACAGTCACATAATAAACTATTCAGACATGAATTGGGATATCACTGTACAAAAATAAAAAATGATTTAGGTTAAAAAATGAGACTCAAAACTATAAACAACACCCAACAAAACAGCATCTCCCTCACACACAGCAAAGACGAAAAACAAAATAAAGAAAGAAAAAGTGAGATGAGCAAAAAAAGGAGGAATGCAAAAAAATTCCTCTTGAAATCCTATTACCACCTGAAGGATAAAACTCAGTTGTTAAGAGTTCTACACTATGAATTTGATCAAATAGAAATCACAGTAACAAAACCCTGATGACCATAATAACTATACAAACCACCAATGTTAACAGAAAGGGATTACTTGGACGTTTCTATATAAAGAAGGCCAACATCAGGACTTCATCTTGACTATTGAAAATCAAAACCATATTATATACATGTACATTACTCAAACATTATATTGCTCAACATGGCTGGTACACACAAAAACCTTTAAATGGGCGTATAAATGTTTCATGCTCAGTTGAGTATTTATAAATTCTGTATTTCTTACAAAACAAAAGCAGGTGATTTCTTGCTTTTTTATAGATCTAAATTTAGTGTATTTCACACTTAGTGGTGTTAGTTAAGTTTATTTTCATAAGGCTTTCTTTTCAAAAAAATTATACAACTCAATTGTGGTAGCATATAAACTACTCTCTTCTAGTGCTGTTGAATCCTTGCAGGAACTTAACTAAACAAAATCAAATGTAAATTATCACAAATATTACCTGAAGATAAGCTTTGTGAACATAAGTAGACTTACTGGTTAAAAGTTCATAATTAAAGTTTACTTGGAAATAACTTATTCTGTGTGATTCAAAAGATGATTATTTAAATATATAAAAAGTCCACTTCTTTTATTAAATTCTTTATACACTTGTGTCAAGGGGATAGGCAAACTAGTGTGAATGGACATCCAGGAACTTAGAACAGTTTATGCATGTATAATCTTTAAGTTAGACATGATACTAGAATCTATTTATCCCTGATAAAGAATTCAAATATCCATGAATACTACAGAATTGCTAGAATAAATAACTCAAAGTTCCTGATCTTAATAGTAATACAAAACGGTAACAAAGAAAAAAAACCAGAGGAGAAGAAAAGAACTAGAAAGAAAGAGATAAAGAGCAAGTTATTCTCAAGAGACAGATGGATTCAGATGTCATTAAAAAATGTTCTAAAGTAAAAGCCACCCTATCATGTAACATCAATTAGAAATGAAAAGGGAGGAAATGTGAAAACCTCAAGTAAACATATTGCCAAAACAACTCCATAACAAACACAGAAACAGACACAGCAATCAAGATAAACGATTAAACACAAATTTAAGAAACTTACCATGAAATTTATATATATATATGAAGATTCAAGATTCTAAAAGCAGCTGAAAGAAACACAACAGACTCCTTAAACTAACAGACATGTCAACTCCAACAGCCACAAGAATAGTGAAAGTTTGGCCTATCCAAAATCCCCACTGAATAAATATCTAACCAGCTTCATAAACAAAAAGAAGTCTCACACAAATGATATTCTCCTTAATAGATAGAAAATGAACATGTTGAAGATCTTATTGCATTGACTGTCATTCAATTTTTCGATGGTCACAAATAGAGGTAAATAGGTTGAACCACAAATACTACTCGCCCTTGGAAACACCACTCAAAGTATTGTAGGGACATGACAGGAATCCACAGACGAGAAGGATTATAAAATAAAACATGCAATTTTTCAGTTTATTACAAAACTGTATCAAGATAACAGCTGAAATAGGGAACAAATAAGAGTTAAAGGAATAAAAGTCCAAATAAGGCTGTGTATAAGAATGACCCTGTTTGATGTTGGTGATTCATGGTCACTAAAAGAATAAAGTCACACTCAAAAGAAACTTCTTTTTTATAAGAAGATTTGAAGTAAAATAACTGACCTTTAGAATGAGAAAATGACCTCATACACACAAAAAAAGTGGCTGCTAGTAAAAAATAAGAAGGTTGGCCCACAAAAGAGTATAAATAATAAAATTTTAAAAGAGAGCTGGTCAAATGGGAAATTAGGGAATAAAAAAACTAACAAAAAAGGTTGGCTCAAAATGTAAGAAATAAATATTAAAGATTTCTTGAAATACATTAAGTGTAAGTAAAATGTCAGGATGAGAGTACGGCCTTTGAAGGATGAAGCCAAAAGGCTAACATCTGATTATTATGGGATGGCTGGGTTATTAAATTCTACTTTTCTTCAGTTTATACTAATGAAGATTCAAGCAATATTCCTCAACTTGAACAGTTGCTAAACGGAAACAAGATTGAACAAAATGACCACATTAATTCTAAGCTTGTAAAGAAAAAAATTGGAAAGTTTAAAACATGATAAAGCACCAAGACCAGATACTATTTACCCAAGGGTTTTGAAAGAGATTAAGGATTGGATATGTGAGCTACTTGCTATTATTTTTTTTAAGTCCTTGAATAGTGGGCAGGTGCCAGGAGATTGGAAGTTGCCTAATGTTAATCTTCTTTTCAAGGAAGGTGATAAAAATTGTTCCATTAATTATAGACCTATTAGTCTTATCAGTTGTGGGAAAGTCTGGTAAAAGATGCTTTGCAAGGTAATTTAACTAAGTTTTAAATTTTGTTGGATAGTCAGTATGGTTTCACTTGGGAAAAATCTTGTTTTACTAATATTTTGACATTCTTTGAAGAGGTTACTGCTTATGAAGATAAGGGTACAGGTATAAGATATTGTATATCTTTATTTTCAGAAAGCATTTAACAAGGTGCCACATAAAAGGTTTTTAAAAAGTTATCTTTGTAGGTATGGGGGAGGATATGTTGGTTCGCTGGATAGAAAACTAGGTAGATAGAAGAAAACAGAGGGTTATTATAAATGGAGTTTAGTCAAATTGAATTGGTCATGAAAAGGGTATTTCAGAGCTGAGTGTTAAGATTTTTGGTCTATTTGATTTTCATCAATGACAGATGAAGGAATAGTCAATAGATTATTTAAATTTGCTTATGAAATTAAAGTCTGAATGTTACTGGCTGTTTGAAGGATGCTACAGCCTTACAAAAGCATTTGAATTAGTTGCTGAATTTGGTGAATAAATGGCAGATGGCTTATAATTATAATAAATGCAAAATAATTCGTGTGTGATATCACAATTTGAATTGTAAGTATAATTTTGATGGGGATAACATTAACGGTGTTATGGAAGAAAAAGATCTTGGTGTGTTGTTGCTAGTGTCATGGAAAACATAATTTTAGATCGTAACAACAGAAATAGTGAATACAAGTCTAAAAAGGTTATAATGTCATTGTCCAGGTCATTGGTTAGACTGCATTTGGACCATTGTGTTCAGTCTTGGGCTCCTTACCTCATGAAGGACATTGAATTGTTGGAAAGGGTTCAGAGAAGAGTTACTTGGGTGATACCTGGGATGGAAAGGTTATTATATGAGGATAGGTTAAGATCTCTGAACTGATAATGGTTGGAGACAGCTTGAATGGGTAATGAAGAAAAACTTTAATATAAGTTTGACATAACAGCAAATGTACA
>NW_013669455.1:102677-107878 GCF_000517525.1 Limulus polyphemus
ATATACTAATTTTTAAAATATCAAATTAAATGTTTGGCCAAAAAAAATCTTTCAAATCTGACTAGCTTTTTTTCCCCAAAACTTTGTCTTCAAAATAAGGGTGCATCTTATACACCGGTGCGTCTTATATTCCAAAAAATACGGTATCTAATTTAATTTAGTGGATAGAGCAGCCTGGAGGGACCAAAAGGTCCCTTGTTGTTCTTTAATGTGATGTTACTTTTCTGGGGTTCCAACATTCAGTATCAACTTCAGAAGATGTCATAATTTAAAAGAGGATGTTAGCAATATTCCTGATTCTAAGAATTCTTTGAAAAATATTAAAAAAGACCTGAATCATCTAATGATTAATCTTTTAATAATAACTAAAAATACTGGGTGATAAAAATAGATAAAACACCATGAGGGTAAAAATCAGGCATGTTACTCTCTCCCTTCTTTCATTTGTGGTAGATCAATAGGCAGGAACTTACAGGCCATTTAATTACATTTCTGTAGTATCTGTTGACAGAAACTTTAATGAAATATCACGAAACAGAATCAATGTGGATTCATTAAATGGAAACCTTACCTTACTAATCTATTAACTTTTATCTTTCTCGTTACCTAGACAATAAAATATGTCTCTACAGATAGTTTAAAAAAGCTTTTGATAAAGAGTCACACAAAAGATTAACTAAAAATAGTAATTATGGTGGGGATTGAGGAAAGGTTGAGAAACAGCAAAAAACGTTCTTATTAGAGGAGTCCAATTAAACTGGACCCTTGTTATTAGTATTAGTGGAGTGTCTCAGTGGCCAGTATTTTGATCTATGTTTTTCCCATTTGCATTAATGATATTGGTATGGACATAATTAGTAAATTAGTTAAGTTTTTACATGACATTAAACTCTGGTGTATTTCTAACCACCCTGAAGATGTTGAGGTATTACATTAAGTTTTTATTATTATTCAGGACATATTAGATCTGCAGCAATCAGTCTGAGTAGATAATATAAAACCAGGTAGACAGAGAACAATTAAACAGCAACAGTTTACATTTTGTTTGCCACTGATTTGATTATCTACCAAAATAAGCTGTAAATGATGTTAATCAGTGCTTTTGCACGTCGTTGCACTAAGTGATCATATTTCAGTTGAATATAAATAAATCAGTCCCAAATAAATTGTTCTATATTTGTTGAAAATGTGACTGAGAAAGTACGTGCTAAAGCTGTTATTTATTGTAGGAACAGAAAACTTGAAAAAGATGGATATATTATTTCAAAATGTTATTGAAATGATTTTGGGAAGTGGGAAATACTGGCTCCTATATATATTTTTCTCAATTTCCAAACCTTGCACACTAAAGTTTCTCCATTTTGAAAAAAGGGATCCCATCCCCAGTATTCAATAATCTTTGCTGTAGGTGTAAAGCAATCTGCCTTGAGAGGGGTTTGATTCTAATACTCATATCTAACTTAAGTGACTCAAAGTCATTGCTCTGCAAAGCTTCAAGCTCAAGTTCCTAGCCCAGTGTGTAACATCTCTCCTCCTCAACTATCTCAAGAGACATTCCCCCACCCTGCTGATTCAACTAAGTAGCTTGGTTTACCACTATGCAACATTACATTTTTATACATTAAAAGTTCCTGGCATACAACTGCCCACCTAGGTTTTTACATTAGTTGAAGAGTTGTCTGCTTGCACTGGAAGTCCTGGAAGCTCAGCTCTTAGATCGATGGTTTCAGAACACTAACATAAGCTAGCACTCTTGATTCAACTCAGTCAATACAGTTTGTTTCTCACCTATTTCAGACTATTACAAGTTATACATTATTTAATCATGGAAACATCATTAGTTATACACTATTTAATAATAAAGTGGCTATCAAATCTATATTGTTATATGATTCAATGCATATTAATTTACTTCACCCTGCACATCACTTTTCACTTTATCAGTACAGACTATTTTCAATTCCCAACTGGTAGATTATTAAGGACACAACTCACTATGCATGTTTACAACTCTGCCTACATGCTAAAAAAAGTTACAATGATACAATAAAAGTAGTTAAGACCTGAAGGAAATTCTTATATTTCTAATATCAAGTAAATTTATGGCCAACTATTAGTTGTGTAAAACAGAGCCAATAATCTTATCAAGTGTTATTATACCTGAACCAAATGCAAAGTCCACTTTTCATATCACAGATGGCCCATGCCAATGCATTTGTAAAGCCTTCAGTTTTCAATTCCACAGTGTCAGCAATACAATAACAGTGTTTATCCAACTCTACAGACAGACAGCCAGCATATATGAACTATTTAAAATCACAGGTTCTAAATTTGTTACAACAAAAATTAAAATTATGCACTATAAAGCTACTGATTATGCAGGAATTACAGACAAAAATAAAATTATGTGGCAAAATTTAAAATTATAACATTTACGAGGATGTTAGATATTATTCCACTATCATGAGTAATTTAACACTTATATTCTTTCTTGAATAACAACAACAATCACACTTTAAGATTTTAGATGTCTTTTGACAAACGATAAAATAAACTACCTGGCCAGCAGGCACTAGCTGTGAAGCAACAAGAAACACACTAACTCAAAGTTAATAAATCTGGCACCACTGATCTAGACTTCATTTAATAAGTCCAGAAATTCAGACTTTGATTACACAATTATTATGCAAAAAAAAATGATGAAGCTGAGTTAAGTTTGGAGTTATGTTATGATAAAATTTCAATGACAAAGTCATTTTCAAAAATCAGTCTACCTTCAGCAAACATTACGTATAAATGGAAGAACACAGAACAACACTTTTATATTTAACAAATATCATGTATATTCCAAACACAAATAACCAAAAAATGTACCAAAAATGAAGAAATGTTTACTATTAAATTTAGAAATGTTTTATAGCTTATAGAAACTTATTTCAACGATAAATATAATTTTCAGTATCTTTATCGCATTTATATTCCCAACTTACTTACCTTAAGGCACACACTTATAAGTGTTATGTTATATAAGACCAAAACAAAGTAAAACACTTGGCCTACAATGTCTTACAGCATATAGGCCTACTAACAGAATTTTCTAGTTTGAATTAGTATGTCCTAGCAACAACAAAATTTAGCTCCATGTGCTAAATTTGCCTTTTAATTTTAAACATTTTAATTTAAGTATGCTCTCCATGTTATACTAGCTCTTTTCAGATCTTGACCAAAGTTCTCTCTCCGTAAAAAATGTTTAATAAAATAAAATAGGAAATTTGCTAATACACAAATTCGGCTTTTAAATCCAAACCTCTACTTTGATTTATGTTACTTCAATATCATATTCAATACCATTATTACTACTAACACTGGTACATTACTAATATTAGTAATACTAATACTTAACATTTCACAAATATTAGTACTACTGAAATAGTACATTTGGTAAACAAAATACATTAATTTGTGTTCTAAACTACAGTGTAAAGTCAACACTATCACTTCTTTGAAGCAACGAGAGTTACAGTTAGTTAAGCCTATGCTGTGTGTATCTTAAACTTAGTCATGTATTAATTACTGTATGTAGTACCCAATAACTGTGCGCAAGCTTCGCATTATTGCTCAACTCAGTTCCTCAACGTAAGCCTAACTAGCAACAAAAAAAAAAACAATCAATCAACATATACTAATTTAGTTTGATTAGTAACGATTTCTAAATAAAAGTTCATATTTTACATAACTGATGTCTTGTTACAAATGGTAAAGTTTTTTTTTATGTTTCACCAACTTTATGTATATAATTGTTGATACATACTCTCTTTGTCCTTTCCAGCTGACAAGATCAAAACACGGAAATCAACAGCTGACGTAAGGAAATAACAACACTGTACGGCCTCATGGGTAATTGTGTCTACTTAGTTTGTAAAATTATTTTGTAGTGCTGTCTATTGAATATTTCAAAATGAAATCATTCTCCGTCAAATAATATTAAATATCAACATAATGCAACAGTAATTCTAAAATCAATATTTATATTAAGCTTACTAGTTGTGCAAAACATCTTCCAAGAAAATTTGAAAATTATCATATCATATAAGCAAATTAATATATTTTGTTTGTTTTTAAGCGCAAAGCTACATAATGGGTTATCTGTGCTCTACCAACCGCACGTATCCAAACCCTATTTTTAAAGTTATAATCCCCCAGTCCTACCGCTGAGCCACCGGAAATGGGGCGGGGGTGGTGCAAATTAATGTTATGTTTTATATATATATATTCTCTATATATTGGTTATTAAAATGTTAAATGTGTTAGAAAAATTTGTACTTGAAATAAATTTAACAACAACAAAAAAAAACAGATAGTTATTCTTCACAAAAATAAAATTTCAATTTTGTTTTCTGCCATAAAAGTCTTATCTTTACTCCTAACTTAAGTGTACAATATTTCAGAAAAGTGGCCAATATACACAGCGTGGTCACAAGTAAGTAGACACCACCTTTTCAGAAAAAAATGAAAATTTTCAGTCATATTGACATGAATTGATATATTTATAATTTAATGAATATCTAGTAGATCTTCCTTTCGCTTCGTGGAGTTCGTTGATCCTTTGGGGCATCGTGGGAATCATCTCGTCAATTTTGATTGTGGGATTTTCGCCCACTCTTGCTTCAAAACTTGGAGTAGATCGCTCTTCGAAGTTGGTTTTTTTGGTTGTTTCTTGACTTGCCGTCGAGTATGGCCCAGAGGTTTTCCGATGGGGTTCATGTCAGGAGATTGGCTCGGCCAGGCCAACTTCTGGATACCATTTTCTTCCTACCACTTTTGGGTGTTTCTAGCTGTGTGACACGGTGCTCCATCATCCTGGAACAACGTTGTGTTCTAGTCCACGAAACCCGAGGAATAAAGTGGCAAGAGTCCTTCCTCCAATACTTCGACGTATTTCGCAAAATTTATGTTGCCAACGCACTCCACTAAGCTAGATCTCCCACCAACCCAAACATCTCCCCAAACCATCACGCTGAAACCACCATGCTTCACAGTTGGCTGCAATCTGTTGAGCCCAAACTCTTGGAGAGGCATTCTCCAGACCCATATCCTTCCACTGTCCGACAATTGAGCGAATCTTGATTCGCCTGAGAACAATACGGTCTTATTGTCATCAGATCACTTGCCCACTTTTTTCGTCTGACTATGTTGGCAGG
>NW_013669456.1:0-1699 GCF_000517525.1 Limulus polyphemus
GTGGTGAATTATAGCGTTTGTTTAGACTATAGCGTGACCGTGGAAATTAAGTGTATTACCTATTTAGAAAGAATAAACCAGTTTTATTTAAGAAAGGACTTGTATCGCTAAAGTTTCTTCCGAAAGGATTTTTACGGAAAATTAACTAACGACCAGAGACGTTACAATATTAATGATAATGACCTTGAAATGACTAACAAAATTTTGAAGTTTTCAAATGATTGTCGGACATTAAGTTACGTTATGTTCACCAACTGTAAATTAAATGCTTTTACTTCTTAATAGTATAAATACATACTTTGTTGTTGTTGGGCTAAGGATTCTTCTACAGTAGGTATATGTGACTTGTTGGCGATAATTTAACAGTACGCATTCCACTTGTTTTTAAAATAATATACATATATTCGGAACAAGTTTAACGTATGTACAACAAATTATTTACACTTAGAGATCATAAGCATATCATAAACACTATATATAGTTTTCTTCTTGTTGTCTAAAGTCCACTTAGATCTATTCGATTGCTTTAGAATTTCAGTGGACAAGCCGAACTACTTTTCTCTATTTCTATCGCACTAGTATTCCGTGTATAATTCACTTACTCTGCCTCGTTGAGTTAATGCAGTTTTATCTTGAATTTCCGATACTCGTATGTTTTTTCGTATTCAGGCCTATTTCCAATAATCGCCTGAATTTTGTCAAAGTCCACACAGGCAGGTTCAATTGCTTTATAACTCCCTTTAACGAAACAAATTATTCTCCCAAAGTGTCAGAAAACTGTTAACCTCATTTAAACATATCAATCGTTAGGCTATCCACTCCTATGAAGGTTAACTTTCGTTTTCTAACCGTTTCTTTGGCCGAACTTCTACTTCCCGTTCTCTGATTTGATCTGTCTGTCTGTTGTTTCCGCTCATCTCACACTATTTACTTGTTTATCACTTAATCGTCTACCCGCCTTCTAGAAATTTCTATATTCTTGACGTCAGTGTATTGCACGTGACATTCGATAGTCTCAACATCAATGAATTATAAACTCAACTTCCAACAATCGTCTGCTTTTAAATCTCTTATTCCAAAAACACACACTAAACAATCATATCGACACTAACCAGTGTTTTATATCATGACAGTAAGATTTTTGGGGTGGCTAACTGTATCAAATATGCAACAGTCTTACAGAAATATTTAGATAATTTGATGCATGGGCCAATGTGTAGCATATGATGTTTAACTATCCGAACTGTAAGGTGGTGCATGAAGGTTTTCACAATTCAAATTATTGTTACAATTTAAATGGAAGTACATTAAATACTGTGTTTAAAGAAAAAAAAATCTTGGTGTTTTTATTGAAAAATCACTTAAGTCATTTAAATAGTATAGCGTTACTAGCAATAGGGCTAATATGATTTTTGGTAGCATCTATAGAAATACTGAATACAAGACAAGGGGTATTATTATTATTTCACTATATAGATAACTTGCAAGGCCTCAATTAGAATACTGTGTACAATTTTGGGCTCTTCCTCAAGAACTGGAGTCACCAAACTTTTTCACAGCGAGCCAGATAACTGAGAGAATGACAAGCGTGGGCCGCATAACCATTTTGTTCAATACAATACAGTGAATACACAAAAAATAAAGACAACAAATATGTTTATTTACCAAAAAGTTATCAAAGAAGGCGACATTTGCAATA
>NW_013669456.1:2739-3668 GCF_000517525.1 Limulus polyphemus
GACAGAAGTGGATCAGCTCTATCCTTTTCGGTGAGAAAAATATCTATTTCTCTTCAGAGCTTATAAAAACGAAACAGGACTTTACCGCAGCTGAGCCACCTCACTGCTGTGTGATAAGGCAAGTTTCAGAATTCAGAATCAATTTCTTCAGAAAAGCCTGTAACTGGCAGTGATTAGGTGCATGACCCTGAATGAAGTTCACCGCAGAAACGACTGGTTTCAGTATGCAAGAAATATCTAAGTCTTTCCCACAGAGTGATTGCTGATGTAAAATTCAGTGTATAAACAGAGTGTCCGGGAGTTGAAGATCTTCCAACTTATTTCGTATCTGCCCCACCAGACCCTTCCTCACTCCAGCAATGTTTTTTCTTCCATCAACTGTAACACATCGAAGCTGATTCCACTGAAGGTTATGTCTTCTCCAGTTGTTGTTCCGTGCATACTGCAAACAGATGTCAACTCTTCTGTGATCTGAAAGTCCAAATTAACACCACGAATGAACATGAAAAGTTGTGACGTACTCGAGAGATCAGTAGACTCATCTAGCACCAGAGAATACCACAAGAAGTTTCTAGCTTTCTCGCGTATCTGTAACACTATGTTCTCTCCAAGTTCTTCTGTTCTTCACACAACTGAACTTGCTGAAAGGCTGATACTTAAAATAAAACGGTTTTCTCAGGACACAAGTCATTTGCTGCTTCCATCATACACTCTTTGATGAAGTTGCCGTCAGTAAACAGTTTTCCTCACTCTGCCATCTTATGCACTATTTTGTAAATTGTACGAGTGATAGATTCATTTTCAGCAAACATTCTCGTGAAGAGATTCCAAAGTACGTTTCTTGAACTCAAATTTCTCAGAACGCAACTTTCCAGAAAACTTCGAATATGTTGACAGATGTTTTGTTTCATAGCGACGCCGAAGATTGT
>NW_013669456.1:4438-13446 GCF_000517525.1 Limulus polyphemus
TCCTGAACGCGCACCTCCTTTTAATTATGTGTTAAATTGTAAACATTGCTCAACATCATTAAAATTTAACTTTATTTTCAATAAGCAATCCTGAAAAATATTTGGGGGTGCTTAACTTTTTTCCAGGTGTATATTATGCTGATGATAGAAATTAATTAATGAAATTCTGAAACGTCTGTAAATAAAGATGTTTTTGGTATTGCCGTGTCTTTGATATTTATTATAAGACTTCGTTTTCCTCCCGATGAATCAGTTGTAAAATTATTCTGGTTTTATCCCTGTGTTGGGCATAGTTCAAATAGCCCCATAGTGCATCTTTACGTAAAGAAAATAAATATTTGTGTATTATTGGTTTAGTATGTTATTATTTAGATTATTATAAAATAGCCCCTGCAAAATTCTGGCAAAAACATCTATGAAAAAACAATATTAATTATGCATTTACATAATAAACAGTTTTTTCAGAAGCTATTACATATTATAAATTTATAAAGAAATGTGTACTATTTTGTTTTTTCAAACTTAGCAATTTTTTTTTAGTATTTGATAACTGCCCCTATATCATACCTAAATACATCCTAGTGTGAGTGATAAATGAAACTAAAACAACCTTGAGAAAAAAGCAGTTTTTTCTAGGTTTTGTTGTAACCATATCAATCTATTTAGCTATGATAAAGACGTAATGATTTAAATTGTCAAAATTATCAATTTTAAAAACAATAATGATTACATATAAAATTCCTTTGTATAAGTATCAATCATGGGAGTAATGCTGGCTGTTTACAATATTTCTACTAAGAAAATGTAAACAAGGCTTTCTACTTGTCTCTTATTATATACAAGGAAAGAAGGAAAACTATTCTGTGATTATCAACATTTTTAAAGTTATAATACAAAATATCAGAATGATATAATCCATTTTGTGCAATGCCAGTGTTTAACTACAAGTTTTACAGAGAATAACTAAAACAAAGCTTTTTGTTTTTATTATAGACAGAAAAATGGATTAAAAATAAAACATTCTGGGATTATTATGAAAACATTCAAGTCAAAGTACAAGACCTCAACAGGAAACTAGCAACAGCTGTGAATGCTCTTTAAAAAAAAAGAAAAAAAAAGTAAACTAATCACTTACATTTCAAGTTTTTCAGTATGTATTCAACAGCAGGATTCATACAGAACAAATTAATACAATGATTTTTTTTCACCTTTCTGTACATTACACTCTGCACTTCAATATGCATTATTTTTTTAAGATTTACACTTCTCTTTAAAATTAATCTTTATCCAAATTATGATTTGTAAATAACTTAAAAATAAAAATAACAGTTGCTGTTCATAAAAATGATGATGTATATAGATAGCACCTCGATCTTTACTATGTCTGTAGTATCCCTACCAGCATGATTAACCTTAATACTGGGTCTCATCAGTACTGAATATAACAGATATAGTGTGGTTGGAATATTACATATTTTCTTTCTTTTTCATTCCTAAGTTCTTAAAATACTAGTCCTCATTATGAAAGCAAAAGAAATCCAGGCATATAGAAGGTACTTTATACCTTAGTACAAAGACAAAGAAATATCTATAGATGTACTTAAGCATATTTAAGATAATTTTCAATGAAATTACATTTACAAATTTAATGTAAAGGACCTACAGATTTAAATATAAGTAAATGATAAAGATTTTACATGTGTATGCAGCTTATTAATAATGTTATTATCCTGTACAGTAACAGTTTAAATAAATACAGTTGGGCATTTATACAATATTTTTTGTTTTATTAATACATAAAAACTACTAACTAAGTCACTTCTAGTTCAGTATTTCGCTATGTACAAAATTTATAAATTTCTATCTATTGTTATTGTGAAGCCAAAGTAAAATTTCTTCAATGAACTCACATGCACAGACACACGTATATATTTACATCACCATGAATATAACACATTTGCAAAATAAAACCAACATTCTGCATTAACTACCATAACTATCTTTCTATTTGAATGACTTTTTAAAAATATCATAAATAAAAATAATTTTAGTTCATTCAGCATTTTTTTTATACACTGAAAAATTTCCATAACAAATGCACTGTACTAATAAACTTTACCAGTAAACAATTCATGAAACTAAAACATCTATTACTTTCTTATTGTGTAAAAATTAAAAGATTCATGAAAGTCTGTTACCTCAGTTCACAGTTCTGAAGGTTACTATTTTGGTATTTATCTGAAGATTTTAATAATTAGTAAAATCAATACTATACCATCCACTGCTGAATATTTTTAATAGACAGTATTCCCAACCCAAGTTAATTTTCAAGAACATTTCAGCCATTTTTCGTAACACTTTATAGTTTACATCACTTCTCATATCTATCCTATTGTCTCAGCTTTTAACTTTACTCAATTAACCACATTTTAATTACACTGTTCAATGGTTTTTCTAGATGTGGAAATTAGCTTTAAAATTTTTCAGGTTTTCCAATATGCAAGAGAACCCTGATAGAACAGTGAAAAAGATTTCTCAGCTATATTAGTGTACAGGTATTATTATACATTTACTACATGTATACAAGTGAATTATTATTATCCCATAACTAACCAAGTTTTCATATTTCAGGAAGTTGTATATATTTATTAATCAGAAATCCTGTAAAACAGATAATTTTTACACACACAAAAACCTGGTCATTTTGTATTTCTAAATTTACTCAACACGAATATATATAGTACTCTGAAATTATGTTTAATTTGTTTCCATACAATTGTGAGTTTTTACTTTAACTGGAAAATTAAGCTTCTTTCTGTGTGGTAAATCACATTACTGTTACATCATGTTTGTAAGAAATTAAATGACAAAATGTTTGTAAATATACTTCTTTACATTTTGCTGTTTATTTATGTTTATAACTATTGAATTCTATGTACAATAATGATGTTTACATGTACACATAAGACCCAAGGTGGTTTTTATAGTGGGGCAGAGGATTCCTAACAACCACAACAATAGTTAACATAGTTGTAGATAAAGATGTTTTTCTCACAAAATCAAATCAAATCTATACTTTGATGACCCCCAGTAAACAGAATATTCTACAATGAAACAGTTTTTTAATCTCGGGGGTGAATTACTTCTTTTGTGACCTACAGTGTACAAGTACAATATGTTTAATTGTAATACACTAGTGCTTACAATTTATAAGCAACAGAATTCAAATCTGTGCTACAAGCTGTTTATTTTTTAATGTTCACTAATAATAGAGAAAAAAAAAAGGAAAAAATGCCAAAAAGTGCATACTAAAATATATACATTTATAAATAAACTATTGAACAAAACTATGCTATTAAAAATAAAAAGAGTTTAGGATATGATCACTCTTTTTAAATATGTTAAGGAGCCTAAATAATTAAATATCTATGTATGACAAAAATTTATATATAAGATTGTATTTTATAAGTAATATGTTATCTTGTATGGTAATAGTTTAAATAAATACAATTTTGGCATTCATATTAGATTTTTTTACTAATACATAAAAACAAACTATTAATCTAAAACACTTCTCATTCAATTTTGTACATGTACAAAGTTCCTAAACAAGTTTCTTTAAACTTCAATAACATCAGATTTAATTTCGCCTCCATGGCCTTCTAAAGCTCTAAAGCCAGACATACCGTACTCAGTTGCAAAAAGATATACATCCAACGTCCTTTCAGTACAATCCCCAATAAATCTAATAAAAGGTCTAACATCTCCTTCATTAGCAAACTGGAGATACTGATAGTAAAGAGAACGGTCTTGCTTTCTTATAATCACAGGGGGATAGCCTGCTCTCATCAGAATTAAATTCATAAGCAACCGACCAGTTCTGCCATTTCCATCCATAAATGGATGAATAAAGACAAATTTATAGTGTGCCAAAGCTGCAAACTTTACTGGATGAAGTTTCAGACCTTCATCAGAGTTAAGCCACTCAATCAGATCTTCCATGAGATCAAACAATTCAGAAGGTGGAGGTGGAATGTGGTCACCAACATATACCTGAGATCTTCTTATAGTTCCTGCTTCAACAGGATCTACATGGCCTAAAACTCTCTTGTGAATCTCTAATATATCATCAATGGTAATGGGTCCATATTTGGTAACTAGGGTGTTATTTATATATTTCAAAGCAGATTCCAAACCAATGATTTCATTATGCTCCATGATACTTTTTCCAGGAACAGCCATTCTAGTTTCTACTACCATACGTGTTTCAGCTAAAGTCATTGTGTTTCCCTCAATAGCAACAGTGTGGTGAATATGTTGAAAGTATGCTTCTTTCTTCATTCGTTTCAGGGATGGATCATAATCTGGAACCTGAAAAAGATGATCTCGTTTTCTATCAATCCTATTCAGTTGTTTCTGGTCAAGTTCTTCAACCATTGGAAGTGTACGACCCCTGTTAACAATGGCTTTAGAGTGATCAGGACAAAAGATAAGTGCTCTTGTGTAAAGGTGGTCAGCCTTAATAAAATCTTTATTTTGTTCTTCAATGAATTCTCCATAGTGATTAAGGATGTCTGGATGTAAAGGGTTCAGAGCCATAGCATGCTGAAATAATTTCAGTGCTTTCTCATTTTTTCCAGCATCTTTCATACGAATAGCCATATTCAGGGATATAAGAGCTTCAGGTTCTGGGGAAATAAATAAATGTTTAATTCTATTTTTTTTTGTTTAATGTCATTTGCTATTAAATTTCTAATCTAAAACTTCTGAACACATTTCAAACAAAATTCTCTCTCTTATATTGGCTAATTACCATCTTTTTTACTTCTTTCAAGTGGTTTAAATTAAAAATGTTTTTTGAACATTCTTAACTTTAATTAAGCAGCTGAAAATGGTAAAAAAGACAAAAACATTTCTTGACACTTTTAATACACAAGATTTATGAAAGTGTATGTGAAAAAAAATAAACATGCTGCTATGCTTTCTACATTTTGAAAGTTTTCTTTCAAAAAACTTTTGGTAGTAAATGATGAAAAGTATAGGAAAATATACCATATGGTGACCTGAATTCTTCCTAAATTTAGTAATTGTTAAGGACTAATGCCTAATTCATGCTAATCCATTCAATTAGGCTTGAATGTCTGTTAACAGACAAGATATTTAACTTTTAAGTTAACCACTTGTTAAATTATTCGAATTTACTCTGTAGATATTTACATAATTCAAACAATACCATACCATTTTTTACAGCTTCAAACGTTTCTTTCTTTTTTGGATATATTTGAACAAATTCTTTTATCTCGTCAAGTGAACTAGACACATCATCAATAACCGTTATTTCATTTGTTTCTGGAAGAAAATTCAAGAACCTCCTTTCACCAACAATGGCAACATTTTGTGTGTTGTCATATAAAACAGGTGCAAGTTGGAGATCTTTTTGACTTTCCGATAAAAGTGCTGTCTTGCCTGATGTTTTCTTTCCAAGCCCAATTCCCCAATTTTTTCTCCACGACAGTAACCCAAAGCTACTTGCATCTTGATTTAAGTGGGACTTCCCGTCACTACGTTCACTTTCTTCACTAGTACTAGTACGACTACTACTTGTACTACTTAGTTGGGCCAATGGTGCCCATGACAATACTACAGCCGCAAGAACTACCAACAAGCTGACTAA
This sequence comes from Limulus polyphemus, assembly GCF_000517525.1. Classification (NCBI taxonomy): domain Eukaryota; kingdom Metazoa; phylum Arthropoda; class Merostomata; order Xiphosura; family Limulidae; genus Limulus; species Limulus polyphemus. The sequence goes on from NW_013669456.1 coordinate 10,113, forward strand.
AACAAATCCAACACCTAAATTTGTTACGAACTTGTAATTTTTAAAGTCCTGCGAAATAAATGACATTATCCACTGATGACATGTTTCAACCATTTCCTCTATTGTGACACGTAACCACATCGAATTCTCTTCTAACATTATTTTAATATATGAATTCCTATCAATGCGCATGATTGGTATCGCCCTCTGTTCGACTTCTGGATTAAAAACGAACATCCTTTATTTTAACCATAATTTTTGAAAACTTATGTTATAATTTATTTGTTTGTTATGGATTTTGCGCAAAGCTACACGAGGGCTATCTGCGCTAGCCGTCCCTAATTTAGCAATGTAAGACTAGAGGGAAGGCAGTTAGTCATCACCACCCACCGCCAACTCTCGGGCTACTCTTTTACCAACGAATAGTGGGATTGACCGTGACTTTATAATGCCCCCACAACTGAAAGGGCGAGAATGTTTGGTGTGAGTATGTTATTAAAAATTAATTAATTATTATAAATGTGCAAAATTAATGTACATTATTAAAAAGGAGAGAAGTATTATCTATCCATTAAGGAAGCGATTTAGGGAAAAATATAAAATTAGGTCATATTATTTTTTCAATTTAGCGAGGGTCTATTTTATTAACTTATTTCTTAAAAAAAAAGTGGACACATGCATTAAATATACTTTTTTTTATAAGAGACCCAGATGAAATGAAACTTTGTTAGGAACTTCCCCTTGTGTTGTTAAAAAGTCGGCGAAGTTTCATCCAAATCGGAGTTAAACTTTGGGAGGAGTTTTGCGAACAAACGGACATTAGCCTCTTATATATATATATGGTAGTACGACTGTCACAAAAAGAAAATATACTCTGAACAGTTGTGTTCCAATGAACAGCCACAGAAACAATTTGAATTGTAAGAGCAATTTTTGACATTTTTATTTGTCTTGAGAGAACGAAGACCTGCTGCTGAAGTTTTGTTCCTATTAATGTTTAACCTACTGCTCATATATGCACATTTCGCTGGTTAACTAATTTTAGTTTATTACAAAGTAAAGTTTGTTTTATTTAAACACAGTGTGTTTCATTCACTTTTTAAAAATTTAAATTTGTTTTTTTTACGATTTAATTTTAATCACGAAGCAATAGTCTCTTACCTCGTGAATGACCTTTGCTTCAAGTAACCTCCCATATGTTTGTTGATAAATGGTTTATTTCTGTTTCAATTTCACACCATGTCTTGTTTCTCTCATTTAACCTGCAACAAATCACAACATTTGTCTTCCAAATATTATAACAGAAAACCACTATTTGTTGCAAAGATCAAGTGTCCTTGTTCTTGCCTCATTCTTGTAATATCACACGTAACTTCAATGAAGACAAAATTATGGCGCTGTTGAATAAGATCTGTTTGTTGTAGAAGTGTTAGTTTATTTGTTTCTTCATTCCACCAAGCTATTTTTCTCTTGTGCACCTTGTGTGACTTATGATATTCTAGAATTTATAGCAGAGAAAACGAGAATCAAACTGGTCTGAGATTCCTCAGTTGTTCTGGAGAAGTTTTTTGTTGAGTACAGAGTACTTCTCAGCAATTTATAAGCTTTTCAGGGCTTCACTGATTCTGTCTACTAAGACAACTAAACCATACCTTGTCCATTCAGAAGTATTGATACATTTGATCATTCTTGCGCATATGAGTCAAGACCTATAATATTGGTGTAAAGTTGTCAAGAATAAGCTACCAACCATGACTATGTTGGGATGCAATGGGGTGGTTGCATAGGTTGACAACAGTTGATCTGCAGTGGGCAGATGATGTTTGCCAACTTAATCCTAATTACCCCCTGGTCACGTGGTTATCATTATGCCTTGAAACAACCAGGGTTTCTCTCGTGACGAAAGTGTTGACATTATGTGATAACACGAGCCTTGTGTTTGAGCAGCCTTGAGCAATGATTGACATTCTTATCATGATGACAGGTTGCTTGAGTGAAGACGAAAAGGTTTGTTTTGTTTGTTTTTTTAATTATGCACAAAGCTACACAAGGGCTATCTGTGCTCTGCCCACCACGGGTATCGAAACCCGGTTTCTAGCGTTGTAAGTCCGTAGACATACCGCTGTGCCACTGGGGGGCTACGAAAAGGAGTTTGATGTCTGTATTAATACCAGTTCCATGGCCATTCATGCCACATGACATAAATGATGGTTGGTTTGTCTTTCTATAATTGGCAGAAATTATGAAGATGATAATAATCTCGCTGCCATCTTGCAGGGGCTTAGTGAAGGGAAAATTTATACCACTTTCTTAAGTGATTTTGACATATAACCGCTTAGATTTCTTGGAGTTAGAATCAAATTATGCAACATTTGTTACTTAGCTTGGATGGTATGACACTATTTGCCATATAATTCCTTGAACCCGATCAACTCCGCAAATGAGAGACCGTTGTAGCAAAGTTTTGCTGGTGCTTTAACCGCTAGAGAATAGCAGAATTTAAGTCTTTGAACATGGTGGCAACAAAACATTAGTTACATACACCGATATAAGCTGCGATTATTGGACTGTAAAGTATGCTATAGCATGGCAGCAGACAAATAAGAAAATTTTGCGGTTATTACGTTTCTGGAGGACTTCTTAGCTAGTCCATGCGACATCAATGAAAAATAAAAAATTATATTGTCTTTAACTGAAACTGGACATCTGGTAACAACAAAAATATGAGGAAGTATCTTCGATTAAGTTGTCAGAATGAACAACCCTGTAGCAGTGACTCTATCTAGGATACAGCAACCATGTAAATAACCTAAATGCTCAATAACTTCTTTTTTACTTATGCCATGCTCATTGTTGCTACTATTTAATTTCTTGAAGTATGTTATGCGTTTATTGATTACTTCTTTAACTATATTTACATAGTTTCTAAATCGGATTACTTTTAAATTATCTTTGTACTCTATTTATGAAAATTTACTTAGTGGTGTATTAATTACGTTTTTGGTACGTTTCCAATTAATTTTTGAGCATTCTTAGAATGTTGGAACTTTACTCATTAGTAGTCGTAAATTTTCATTAGACACGATATTAAGGTTATCAATGAGCACATGATGAAAGAGAGAATGAACATAAGGGGATGAATAACACTAACATTTAGAGGGTAAAATGTTGGGTAACTTTTCAGTGGTTATGTTATCTAACACTATATCATAGCTACAGACGTTACTCCCAATGGTCCTCTTGCAAGAATAGCTAATATTTGGGTAATTGATTTTGCAAGTGTTAGATAAAAAAATGTTATTGTTACGTCTCCGTTTGTTAATTAATTTTCCGTAACTTCGTTCCGACGAAACTT
>NW_013669456.1:14217-15002 GCF_000517525.1 Limulus polyphemus
ATAGCTAAATGCTGTCTTGGGTCTATCTGCTTCAGCCATTTTTACTTGATGGAAACCTGACTTTAAGTCCAGAGTTGAAAACCACCTTGATCCACTTAGGGCATCAAGAGTATCATCAATTCTTGGCAGTGGGTATGAGTATTTTTTGGTTATGTTATGCTGTTAAGAGCCCTGAAGTCCACACAGCAACGTTGGGTCCCATCCTTCTTCTGGACTAATACGACAGGAGCTGACCAGGGACTATCTGATTTTTCAACTATCCCTTCCTTAATTAGACCATCCATGACCTTCTCTATTTCTTTTCGCTTTGCTGGAGCTATTCTCCTTGGAGGGATCTTTATTGGACGGTGATTGTCTGTGTTTATTCTGTGCTTTACCTGGTTTGTGCATCCGAGGTCATGATCTCCTTCCGAAAAGACGTCAGCATAATTTGCCAAAAGTTCTTTTACCTGAAGAGCTTGTGATGATGACAAATGGACTATGCTCTTCTTATAGAGGTCAGTCAAATATTCTGGAAGTGTATGTCCTTTCTTTACAGTTGCATTCCTTGCTTTAACATTGACTGGCTCTACCTCCTGGCACACACCCAACAATTCCCCTTCCATAAGTGTCTGCTCATATTCAGAGAAATTGGCCACTGTCATTGGTACTACTTGACGACCTGCTACAAGTGACCTTCCAATCTTCAAATCCGCTGGCCCGGATGGGTCTTCCACTGCTTCTACGAGCATTGGGCTTCCATGGGGATGTTCTTTTATCCTTCCACAAATTATCTTCTCTGACAT
>NW_013669456.1:15884-21041 GCF_000517525.1 Limulus polyphemus
AGTTGAGTAGGCCTTGTGCGCCATGCTCTCCAAGTCCTGTGCCAGCTCTTGCAAGCTCTCCCCTTTAGCACGGACTCTCGTCCTGAACCCGGCCCTGTATACTTCTGACTGGTTTTTGGTTCCGTACCTGAGTTCCAGAGCCTCTGCCAGTGTTCTATAGTTGTGTCTGTCGGCTGCTGTCAACTGTCCAAGTATTTCCAGTGGTTGTCCCTTCAAGCTCGTTGCCAGATATACATTTGATAAAATGATGTTTGGGAACAACAAAGGCCAAGTTCCGGTAACTGTTAAAAGAGAGGTTGAACTAATTAGGTGCCATCAAGCTGAAGTCAAGGAGGGGGCAGTGTTGCGTCATCGAGATCACGTGACTATTCTCACGCCCTCTGCTTTCTAGAACTATCCTGTACCTTGGCGAATGCTGTAGCGTTTACTAGATATAGGGTAGGCTGGTATATAAAAGAGGGTGACAACGTGACGAGAATGTGTGTGTAGGTAGTGAGTAATTGAATTGCAGTTACAGGGTATTGTTGAAGTTAACGTTCGTTCGTTATAGTGTTTGTTTTAGCGCGAATATTGAAATTAAGTGTGTCGTAAAGTTGTATTCGGAAAGAATAAACCAGTTTTATTAAGTAAGGACTTGTGGCGCTAAAGTTTCGTCGGAAAGTTAATTAACGAACGGAGACGTAATAATACCTCTACCGTGAAACCTAAAGTGTCAATTGTGATAATAAACCATGCAAATAGTGAAGTAAGGTAAAGTCTGAAAAAGATTGGCGAATACAGTACTGGACTGACAAAAAAGGGGCCCCAGCACTCGAAAAGAAAAAAAGAAGGGGACCCCAACTATATGCATTTTAAATAACGAATATTAACAAGAATCAAGGTCATTCACATCTTACGTGATTATGTCGTGTGCTAATTGTGATTTTTATAGTAACTAGTAGTACGCAAATGACAATATTTTTAGCCTTTCTAATATGTCTGGCATAATGCATTGTTTATTTTACAATGACATTTCATGGTTGGAATGTTCATAGCTAACTGTATATATTTATATAGTATGCCATGTGGATGGATAAAACATGAAACTGCTCATATGCAACTTCCACTAACCAAAATCTCAGCGTTGTATATAAGTTGCACATACACCCACATTATATATTGTTACGACAGCGGAAGTCACACGACGACGGGAGCATGCGCACTGGAGTTTCTAGAAGCGTCATGACTTATCGAGGAACTCTCCGAATATCCGAGTGTTTGCCAGGCGTCCTTTTTTTAGCATATAAGCCTGGCAAATAAAGCCAGCGGTAGATAGATATGCAGAAAGATTTAAGATAGAGATAATTGAGTCAAGCAAACAGTAGACACCGTAAGTAAAGTATGTGAATCACTGTGATTTATAGCGTGTGTTATAAAGGTTGTTAAGTTTAAAGTGACTGTGGAAATTCTGCGTATTACAAAATTGTATCGAGAAAGAATAATCTAGTTTTAATTAAGAAAGGACTTGTATCGCTGAAGTTCCTCGGAAAGAATTTATACCGGAAATTATCAAACGAGCAGATACGTAAAAAGATACATGAAAATATTTTTATATGATAAATGTTCATAAAATCATACAAGTCATAATACAGAAGTTTATGATAGCACCTATATTCAAGTGAATAAATTTAAAGGAAGAAAATACTATTAAATTATAGTAATCAAATAATGAGGGAAGCTTTCTTGTGTGAGCACAGCTGTTTAATTTGTATAGAGAAAGCAAGTTCAGAAAAGCTGCCTTCAGTGAATATAGAGTATAGCAGAAGAGAAGATAAAGTTAACGTGTGATATTTTTTTTAAAGATTGAAAATATAGAAATATATTTGAATATGCAAAGAAGTATTCTGTTGTGTTTATGTTTTTAAGTTAACCACAAAGCTACACAATGGGCTATCTGTGCTCTGCCCACCACGGGTATCGAAACCCGGATTCTAGCGTTGTAAGTCCGCAGACATACCGCTGTGCTACTGGGGGGCCTGTTGTGTTATAGTCTGAAAAAGTATATAATATATATATATATATGTAATTTTAACATTTTTTCTTTCTTCTATTGTTGCACAACATTGCAAATGCAATAAAGTGGACAGGAAGTTCTTGTCACTGCTACGCATCTAGTGGTCAAAAGAAGAGTCAACAGTAAGTGAAGTTGCTCACAAGGCAGTCAACAGCATAAACGACGCTGGAAATTCTCTGATGCAGCAGTTTAGCTGCAAACTTTATTTGACAGTTTATAATTAATGTTTTCTGCAACACAGAATAAATGGGCAAGTATCATTTTCATTGCTTTCATCTTTTTAGCTTAAAATCAGGCGTACATTAGTAATTCCAAGATATGATGAATAATGTAAACGAGAATGAAAAAAATTAAACATACTATATGTGGTATATTCAGTGCCGATGAGGTAATTTGATAGTTATGGATTAGAACAGGTGATGGCTATTTTTCAGTCATTTACTTTCTATCTTGAGCAGTGATGAAATTATCTTTGAAGAAGTACCAGTATTCACTTTTTTCAATGTACCGAGTATCATGAACTGCCAAAGAACAAAAATGCAACTCGGAACAATGTTAAGAAAAAAGGTACTTTACTTGGATCAATTCTCACTCTACAGGTCGCGGGTTCGAATCTCCGCAATTGAACAAATCCGCCCTTTCAGCCGTGGGGGCGTTATAAAGTAAGGGTCTATCCCACTATTCGTTGGTAAAATACTAGCCCAAGAGTTGGCTGTGGGTGGTGTTGACTAGCTGCCTTTCCTCTAGTCTATCACTGCTAAACTAGGAACAGCTAGAGAAGATAGCCCTCGAGTAGCTTTGCGCGAAATTCAAACCAAGCCAAACTTTACTTGGAATTCCAAAAATTCGGTACCGAGTTCCGGTGAATAACGACAAAATCTTAATCCTGATATTGAGAAATTCAGTAACTTTCATTTTAGTCCTCTGGTTGGAGAGTGTTAAGTTTACAGACTTACAATGCTAAGATCTGAGGTTCGATTCCTCACGGTAGTCACAGCAGATAGTCCAATGTGGATTTGCTCTAAAACAAACAAACATTCATTCTAACCTAAAAACTTTCTCTAAACGTACTTAACAATTTCATGATTCGATTCTAGAAATTTCTTACCGTCATGGTATTTCTGATTGTCTGTTAAAACTTTGTAGTCAACAAGTGACAATTACTTTTCCTTTTTCACACACACACACACATAGAGAATAATATTATTTCATTAATCAGAAGATTAATCAATAATCAATTAATAAATTTATTTTTTACTTTTTTATAAACTAACGTGAAATATTTCTTCTTTCAGTTTAAATATAGCTTACAATTTTCAATTGTAGTCTGGGAGCAGATATGAGGAACAATTGATTTTTGTACCCACACCCTCTACAACATTTGACACCTGGTATCATATGAAAGGCACATATTTGTAGATTCCAAAAAGCCAGGGTGTCGCCATATAAGTACACTAGTAAAGATTCTAGTAAATATTTTGTGATCCCCTGTAGGTGCAGAAAAAACGAAAAATCGTGATATACATTATTTTGCTTTTTCAGTGCAAGTAGAATATTGCAAAGCAAATATTGCTATTTTATCTCATTATCTTCACAAATTATTGCTAACTCATGGTAATTCACTATTATAATTGAAATAGACAATAAGATATCCAATTTGAGTTTGTTTAGTTGGCAGACACAGCATGTACTGATAGCTAGAATATGTGGAAATAAAAAATGAAATACACTATCTTAAAATATTTATCATCTTCAACTTAACTTTTTTAATACAACCTTGATGTGCTTGTAGTTGCTCGTGGAATGCATATAATTGTGAACAACAAATAATCTCAAAGCCATGGCTGAAGCAGATCTACAAATCCTGCCAAAGGCAAAAAACGCCAAGTGCTCCACTGATTGGACAAAATGTATTATTTGTCAGCAACAAGGCAAGAAAAAATTCTCCACAGCGGGTATCCAAGTCATTGGAATATTTGAGCGAGTTGCAAGGCAACACAGTGATTCAGTATTTTCAAAGATTGAGGAACATTTGTTAGACTTAGAAGGAAAAGCTCAATGGCGTATGAATTGCTATAAATCATATACTAGCAAGACAATGTTGAACGATTTCTGAAAAGGTAGGGTAGAGAGGTTCAAAATGTCCAAAGCACTACATGCAAGGACGAGAAATATCCATCACCACTGAAGACATGACAAACTGCTAAGATATCTTTAGACTGGAACAAGTGTGTTATCTGTCAGAAGGCATATCCTAACACATCCCACATTTTTTTCTTATACAGCACAGGAATTTCTGTTAGCAGCTGCTGAAGTGAAGAATGACCACAATATTCTGCTGCATATCTATGGAGAAGGTATTACTGCTGCAGAAGCAAAGTACCATAGACTACGCTACATGAAATTCACTAGCAAAACAAATAGATTATGTGTATCACAAACACATGTTTCAGATAAACACTTGTGCTTATGCATTCCAAGAACTGATTGGCGAAATAGATCACTCTCTGGTGTATGGAAAGGTGGCCTTTTCATTGTCTGCTACTAGCTAATAAAGTTCCAGACAGTGACAACTACAGAGCTAAGAAGCTGAAAAAAAAAAGACTTCAAAGACACTATGGCGATAAAATAGTCTTTCAGTTATTTTCTGATAAAACTAAGTCAGGACATTGTCTTTAGTAATGCTATTTCCATGAGGGATGCTATTCAGGAATTACTGAAAATGAATGAAACAATGACCATGAAAAATATCGAACAGGATCTGCACATATCAGAGGATGATAGTCAAACAAGAGTATTATTCCATGTAACTGAAATACTGTGATACGATTTGAAAAATGTAAAGGGCTGGATGTCAAAGTGGATTCCACTGATATGGAATCTGCAGCAAATGTAATTCCAAATTCTATGTATATGTTTCCGAAATGGCTGCTGAACCCTGGAAAGGGTAAAGTAGCAGTTAAACTATCAGTCCTGCACCGCCAGATTCTATTTATTGCCCAGGATATGCTGTATGTCACGTTTAGAGAGCAAATGCGTATGCCAAAACACATTTTACTAGCCATTAGTGTATGACACATGACAGGATGTAAGCAACTCATTAT
>NW_013669456.1:21134-26569 GCF_000517525.1 Limulus polyphemus
TAGGAGGCCAAGCAATGCTGGACTTCAACGTGCATGGGCGACGACCAAATCCACAAGATTTGCTTGGAAATGTGTCAACAGGATGGTACAAAGATGCTACAAGTATGTATGTTAATTAAAATAGTAGATGTTACATAGAAGCAAATACACATAATGATAATTGTCCTTTGTTTGAAAAATAAATGTTTATGAGAAAACTGTAAATTATATCAGGTAGAATATATATATATATATTTGCAGATCATGCACAGGCAAAAAATATTTATGCTACATGAATAATAGCTCGGATGTGTCCACAGAAGCTGTTTGAAATGTCCCTTGAGCCAAGACAACAAGCCATTCGAGGATGGACATCCTTCAATGCATCAGTGACACAGAGACAGCCTAATGACACTAATCATTAACATTTATATGATGCAGACTGTGATCGAGTTGATGTCGTGTTTGATTGGTATGATGTGAATAATTCTATCAAGTCAATTGGGCATGCACAGCGCAAAGCTATAGACAGCATTGAATCAGAATACACGGTCCACAGACACCACTTATAAAAACTTTTTTTGTCCTCATCCAAGAATAAGGCACCTCTTGTTCGATTCTTGTGTGAGATGTGGTCAGATATGGCTCCTGAAATACTGCAACCAGGAAACTTCTTGTTCTAGCCGGTGGATTTGAGTTAGGTGATGATGTTCAAAATGTGTCAACTATTGAATCAGTGTCAGCTTAATATCTCAAGAGAACTCAAGAAGAATAAGACACCAGATTGATCCTTCATGCCGCAGATGCCGCGAGGGCGAGAAGTTATGTCGTTGTCTGGTCACCTGATACAAACGTAGCAGTGCTTTGTACTCATTTCTTCACTAGACCGAATACACAGATATGGTTTAGAATCCGATATCCCTGTTAGTGATATTGTCAACAGCCTGGGTCCAAAAGTTTGCACTATGCTCTCTGGGATGTATGCCTTGACTGGCTGTGATTCAAAAAGTTCAACAGCTGATGTAAATGAAGCAAGATATAGATTATTTTGCAGAAAAACTAAAAATGAGTTCCTTTCCCCTCCCTCTCACTGTCTTGATCACCAAAAAATAGTTAATTATCAGACATACATTTGTGAAAGATCACTTGAAGCTAATCCATCTTATCCATCACCAATCGGAAATTGGTGGGAGATGCAAGGGATACTGATGAAGCCTACACTGATATCACAGGACCCTGCACCCAAGGCACTGGTAGAAGTTGTGACATCTGGATGCAGTACATCACAGTGTAAGGGACGATGTAGCTATTCTTTGCAATATTTCATTTGTACAGTAGCATGTGCCTGCGAAGAGAAGATGACTACCAAAACCAACAAAAATCTGCATTTTAGTACAGTAGAATCTCGATTAATGGGCACTGCGCCATTAAGGGCAGACCTTTTCAGTCTCTTTCTTTTTTCTACTATTTGTAACCAAAATAAATCTTGCAATAACGAGAACCTCGATATTCTGGATAAAGGGCAGTGTTTTTAGTCTCGTTCTCTATACAGGCACTGGATAAAGCGGGCAGTTAAGGGCACCTTGCTATAGAGTCCATTTGGACGCAGTCGGAAGGGTGCTTTTTATGTCGAGGTTCTACTGCATATGAAAAAAAAGTGATTCTAGTAACAGCCCATCTGAAAGTGAATAAACATATTTCATGGTTACTTTAGCAACTGCTATCTATAGTTCTTGCGATGTATTGGTTTGCAAGAATGTTAAGTTGTGTGAATCCATGACTGATTTAGATTTTACGTATGTTATTAAATATTACGTGTGAATATATATAAAGTAGTTCTAGTATTGCTGCCACTCACATGAACTCTAACAATACACAGTCAGATTTATCATTTTCCATATGCTTTATGGTCTGGCCTGGCCAGGTGGTTAGGGCGCTCGACTTGCAATCTGAGAGTTACGGGTTCGAATCCCCGTCCCACCAAACATGCGCGCCCTTTTAGCTGTGGGGGCATTATAATGTGATGGTCAATCCCACTATTCGTTGGTAAAAGAGTAGCTCAAGAATTGGCGGTGGGTGGTGATGACTAGCTGTCTTCCCTCTAGTCTTACACTGCTAGATTAGGGACGGCTAGCGCAGATAGCCCTCATGTATATTTGCACGAAATTCAAACAAAAAAAACATATATATTTTATTCAATACCCTCAGAATGCTTAAAATATGAAAACACACAGGTGATACACATGTTAGAATAAATAAAGGTGATTGGTTTTAGAGTTTTTTGCGGGCTTGGTATGAAAATATATTTCGTAGGTAATGCAATGAAACATTATAGGAACTTATTAAGATTTATGGCTTGCGCATTTAAAGTTTCGGTACGTTATCTATACTTAAGAGTTTTTCACTTGATGATGAGCTGTTAAAATAGTATTATTTGTTTATTTCGCAAAGCTACACAAGAGGCTATATGCGTATAGCTACCTTAAAGTTAAATTGAAAGAGCAGAGGGAAGAGCATCATCTGCCAACTTTTGGGCGACTCTTGTGACCAGATAGTGGGATTTAACCATCACTCACATAGTGTACACACAGATCTAATGTAGAGCACGTTTTGTGGCAACAGTTTATGAACCTTTGGATTTAGAATCTGAGCACGCTAACAAATAGGTTATGATCACCGAAAGTGCTTTTAAGTTAATGATAATCAAACACCAATGCAAATGAGAGTGTCATTTTTTGATATCCATAAGTATTGAACTTTTCTGGATGAATCACTATCATTTGAAAGAAACTTTTAAAATGTTAAAATGTGAAAAATGTAAGTGATTAAGTTGCTTGGATAAATTGTATGTATATAAACAATTCTGTATGTTGCTTCAAGGTCATTTTGTGCATCGATAGTTTCCATAACATACACCAGAACTACCAGAACGTGACTACAGTACCTCACAACAACTTAATATCATTAGTTGATTAACTTGTAACAGTGCTTACGTTGAGCATTTCTTGCTTAGATATCGTTAAATTAGTATACATATGTGGAATATTGATATTTTTATGCCGTCAGTTTATTAAGGTTTGAAAAATAATTACTATTCCAGTGTCAATATTGTTACAAAAGCGGAGGTCACGTGACGCTGGTAACACGTAATGAGTCTCTAGAAAGATCGAGGAACTTGTCGAACGTTATAGCGGTTGCTAGAATGGCGCTCTTATAGTATATAAGCCGGCAAATAAAGTGACGGCAACAATTGTATAGCAGACACAGAGATTAAAGATGGACAATTGAGTCAAGCGCGGTAGTAAATAAAGTGCGTGAATCGTTCGTTGTAAATTATAGCGTGTGTTTAAGTTAAGATGACTGTGGAAATTAAGTGTATTGCAAAGTTGAATTGAGAAAGAATAAACTAGTTTATTTGAGAAAGGACTTGTATCACTGAAGTTCTTTGGAAAGAATTTTTACGAGTAATTAACAAACGACCAGAGACGTACCAATATTATGCCAGTCACATATTTCACATTTTTGTACTTGTACTGTTATCAACACAGAATTTTTTCTGACTATCTTGTGCAAATGAAGTGCTGCCAAGCCAAATCAGTATAAATGTTTCCCTTTTTCAGTTTAGTTTGATGTTTCTCCTGATGGATGAGCTTGAAACTTGTGGTTGAATAAAAAAGAATTGTTACATGGTGAATAATCATCTTAAATTTCTCAGTTTAATATATCCTTCTATTTTTTCTAAATTAGAATATATTTCCTGTTATTAATATACTGTTACGACAGCGGAGGTCACGTGACGCTAGTAACACGTCATATTCTTGAAGCTTCGCGAATCCTCGAGAGGTTACTAGATGTACGGTATTCTATTATATAAGACGGTCAAGACGTGACGGCAATAATGTAATGAAAATAAAAAATGGAAACGAGAAGCGGCAAATCAAACTACAGCTTAGCAGATTTGATGGCAGCAATAAAAGAACAGCAAAAGAAACAAGAAGAACGAGAAAAGAAACAAGAAGAGAGATTACAGCAGTTGTTGGAGGAAAAGGAAAAGAAATAAGAAGAGAGATTACAGCAGTTGCAAGAAAACCTGCAACAGTGATAGCTCGAACAGCAAAATAAACAAGAAGAGAGATTACAGCAGTGGCAACTAGAATAATAAAGGAAACAGGAAGAAAGTATCCAACAGTTGCAGGAAAGTCAACAACAGTGGCAAGAAGTACAAATGGAAAACATTAGTAAATTTAAAAGCGAATTAGATTCATTAAAGGACGATTTATTGTCTTTTACACAAGTAGGATACATTAACCATCGACTTAATCAGCCCAGACAATGGCAAACCCCTTCCAGACCCTGCAGCTAAACCCTCATGCAGACATCTTCAGTCCTGTTAAAAGTCACATCCAAGATATGAATGTCAATAATAGGAGTGATCCAGTACGAAGGAAGCTACAGGAATTCGATGGGAAGGCACCGTGGGAAGCAAATAGAGCACAATTTGAGCTACTGGCAAAAATGAATGGATGGACAGAGGAGCAGAAAGCAGTATATCTGGCAACTAGCTTGAAGGGACAACCACTGGAAATACTTGGACAGTTGTCAGCAGACGACAGACACAATGATAGAGCACTGTTAGCGGCTCTAGAACTCAGGTACAGAACCCAAAATCAGTTTGAAGTCTACAGAGCTAGGTTTAGGACAAGAGTCTGTGCTAAAGGGGAGAACCTGCAACAGCTAGCACAGGACTTGGAAATATGGCACACAAGGCATACCCAAATGCACCCGATCTCCTCAAGTTGTTGCTGAGAGATCAGTTTGTAGACGCTTTGGACAGTCCACAACTAAAGGTACAAGTGAAGCAAGCACACCCTTCTACTATGCAGAATTCAATGGCCAGAGCTCTTGAATTTGAATCCTACGTTAAGTCCAGCTCAGAGGTACCAAGGTTGGTACAGCCATCAGGATTCAATGACAGAAAAGGTCAGCTTTCAGAGAGGTTTGAGGGACTTTACTGGCACTGTAATAAACCTGGGCACAAGAGAGCTTAATGCTGGAAATTTCAACACAAGGGAGATGCCACAGCAGGAAATGCTGCTACCCAGAAATGTTGTTGGAACTGTGAAGAGCAAGGACATATGAGGAGCCAGTGTAAGAAGAATATTACCAACAAGTCAGCCTCAAGGAGACCAGTAGTGATTGGTGTTGAGGGACACTCACCAACCCCCATCATGAAAGTCCCAACAGCTAAGTGTAAAATGCCAAGCACACGTAGTGTCTACGTGACTTTGTCATAGATTCTGTGTCTCAGCAAAACCTTGTGAGTATCAAGGTGCTGGATCACAAAGACATACCAGAAGCTGTGCAGAAGCTTTGTGGTGTAACAGGACATTATGCAAGGTTTGGGGACCAGTGTGGGTAACTATTGAGCTTATGGGCATGAAGAACAGACAAAGTAT